>NW_021706250.1:0-10672 GCF_003719475.1 Trypanosoma rangeli
AAAGAAAAAAAAAAGATGGGCGTCACCAGAAACGTATATGTTCGTTGCCGCCCGAACTGTCACGTCATCCTCTTTCCCACCCCCCGCTCTTTTCCGTCGGCGACGCAAGGAGAAAACAAACTTGTGTGTGGAAATTCACAATTCAAGTTCATCAGGGGTTTCCTACAAAAAAAAAAAAAATAAATAATAATAATCACGACTACAAAAACAACTACTACCACAAACTCTAATAAAAAATAATTTTTTTTTCTTTAAAAAAAAAAATAATAATAATGGGACGAGCCTACCCACTCCTTTGCCCATAAAGTTAAAAATTAGGACCCTGCAAAGCCCAGCCTTGCGTTTATCAGTTCATCTCGAAACACATTCATCTTCTAATTCCATGCACTCACCAATGAGTTTGCCCCCCCCCCCCTTTTTTTTTTTACTCCGTTCCATCAGTAGTAAGGCCCATTCGGTGCTCCGTAGTTGGAGCACGTTACACACGACGAATTTCCGCCTCAGGAAAGCGGACGTGTAGATTATTATGCGTAAATACATGACTCGGTGTCCACTTCACCCCATTTCATTGTTTATGCATACAGTTATAGCGCTACACCACACCGTTAGCCTCACCTTCAATTCACTCGACATGAGCCGCTGAAGCCTACACACTTGTTCTTTGTTCCTCAACCATTTTTCTACAGGTTTGTTTTCCATTCACCCACACAATCTTTCCTTCTCTCACTCTTCGTTTTAGTTATCACTCCCCCTCCTCTCCCACGCATTATGCTAGATTGCGGACTGTGTATACATGCAACACAGCGTCATGCACTTCCAAGTTTACCATTCTGAAAGTTGCTCTTGTATATATATATATATATACATACGTATATACCTTACTTCTCCGTATGCACCAACCCCGTTGATAAATCCACATTATCGTTTTGCCTTCAATTTATCTTTCTTTCCGTTTCCCACTCTTTTATCACTCACTAGTTTCCGCTTACTTCCCGCAATGGCACAATGCTTCTTATTATTGCCCCCTCACTCTCCTTCCATACGGTGCACAGCAGCCTGTTGCTCGTTGAATTGACGCAGCTTCTCCTTCTGTGAGTAGTCTGAAATCTGGTGCTCGAGCTCCTCCGGCACGTAGTACATCCCCCGCGAGGCGTTCACCTTCAGGTCGTAGCAGTAGCACACCAGCAGTGCTGTGGCGGCCGACTCGTACACGCTGAAGAAGGCGCGACTCAACAGAAGCGTCATGACGCCAATTACGATAAGCGGCATCACAAACACTTGAATATCCGTCGCAAGTTCAGGCATTTTGCAAAGGAAGTATGCAGAGACGCAGCACCCAGTCACAACTAATAACTCCACAAGGAAGGTCAGAATATTTATAAACCACGTCAGAAATATCAGTTCCACAGTGTAGCTCATAATAAACTGGATGGCACGGCAGGCCGAAATACAAAAGCCGTGTGAGGTCAGACACATCATCACAAACGCGTTGGTATTTATGACGGAAATCACACGCACAAAGTAGGCAATAAAACACTCCAAATAACATGCCATGCACCGAATCATGCCGGTGTCATGCACCAACGACTGTGCCTTTCTGACAAAGTAGGAGAGTACAAAGCGTATTGTCTGTATGATGGCAATCAAAAAGGAGCCAAGCGCCAGTGTTCCTGTGTGATAAAAGAGTGTCCAAAAAATCCCCTTGCAGACGCCACAGGTGGGTACACTCTTCTCAGCATTGTAAAGGCTCGAGAAGTACCAAAAAACGGAAACAAAAGCGATGGTGGTGAAGCACAAGGCATTGATAAATGTCATGGTCCAGAAAAATCCAAAGATATCGGCAATCAAAAAGTATTCTGTCGAGTGTTTAGAGTTAAGCACTTCCGAGGCAACTTTGAAAAATTTCGTATTGTTCAAGTCCACCAGTGGGGTACCTTCAAAGTAAAGAGCATCGGTGACAGGCACGAGAGAGTACGCAGTTCCACGTTCTTTGGCACTGCACAGGCATAAACCAACGAGCACAGACCATGCCAATAAAGCGATAATTACTACAGCAGCTCCGAACGGAAGTATAACCATCGTTGGAGCAGAACCCAAAACACGACCTGCTATTTGGATGATGGCGCACACAAGTCGTATTTTGCTACACAGCGCGAGAACAATAAATAAGTAGCAGATGGCCAGAAACCACAGTACGATAGCAAGCACAAGGAAGAGGCTGGAGTATCCCTGTACACCTGTCACCGGAAAGTAGGAACTATTCCCATTGGTTTGATATAACAAAAAGGCCACTCCGCCGCCACCGGCTAGTAGGAGAAAGAGACATACGATTATGAGCCATACCAAGATGCTGATGCAAAAACGAATCAGTACAATAAATACAAAACATGCCACAATACAAATGACTGCCTCGATGCCAATGACACGCCAACTATTTGCAATTTCATCTATCCCTTGCACAATAAACGTTTGCGCCTTCTCCAAGTACGGGGATGAGAGGTTGCTTTGCACCACCACCGGTTGCTTGATTTTTGGCAGACACTTACGCATGACGGATGAGGTATCATACACGGCGTAGATTCTTGAGGCGGCACTAACTGGGCCTCCATTCTTGGAAGTATCTCCATACGAGTACACCTGCATCTTCGGTAGATCCGGCCCACTTATATTGTTTGCCAACAGCTCCTTCAGTCCCTCCACATTCGTTTGAGGGCACTTCTTGACACAAAGACCGAGATTCAAGTAGGAGCTCATCTGGAATACATCCGTCACGTGCTTCACGATGGGCAGCGGATACCAGAGGAATTCGTTCTCCGACCAGTTCTTGCTCTGAAACGGAGCAACGGATGGTATATGGCTCGAAAAATTCGCCGGTCCCACACCGGTGCCGCAGGCGTACCCAAGATAATCGCTACCAAACAAAACGAGTCTCAGATCACCACCCTTAAATGCAACAACGCCAAGTACTGCAAAGGCAGCCAAGAAGCCTATGAAGATAATCAAAAACAAAACATCGGTACATGAACGGTTTTCCTCATACTTTTCGGGCAAGTCCGTTGTTTTGTTTTCACAGAGGCAGCAACAGCCACCCATTCGTTATGCTAATTGCAAAGATTCCAAGGAAACGAGAAAATTAATGAATCTTCGTAAAGATATTTCAGACCTTTTTGTTTCCTCCCTATGGAGGGATTCCTTTCACGCTTCCCTTTTGCTGTTGGATGTTATTGCACTTCCTCTTTGCTGCCTTTGCAAAAACCGTACAACTGCCAAACACGGAGAGAGTCTCTCTCTCACACACACACACAACAACAACAAAAAAAAGAGTAGATACAGTGATAGAATGAAACAAAAAGAAAAAAGGGGCAACCAAGACAGCATGCAGGCAAACATTACGGAAAAACAACAATAACAACACCAAAATAAGTGAACCACCAGGGAAAAATAAGAGGCAAAAAAGAAAAAAACACCCCACACAGGCGCAGGCCCAAGCACAGAGAAGGTAGCTCACTGAAGACAAAAAAGTTGCGAAAAAAAGCTCCGAACCAACTTCACCTCCCTGCAGCCTAAGCCCTCACCCTTTTTTTTTTTGCCCTTCCTGGATGGCAACTCACTCTCCTACTCCTCTCCTCACTAATAACGCGGCAACGACGGAATTCACCTGCATCAACAAGAGAAATCAAACAACAAAAAAGCGCCAAACTCTATTTTTTTTTCTTCGTTTCTTATACTTGTTTTTTTTTTCTTTTCTTTTCTATCTCCCCATTGTTCCTTGTCAACCAAATGTCTCGATCTCATCCTGCTTGGGGATGCTCCCACCCATGAGCCTCGAGAAGCAAAACAAGAAGAAATAAACAAAATACCACACACAGTTCAGTATCCTTTTTTAAATATATTATTGTCTTGGCTTCATTGTTTTGGCTGCAAGGTGGACCCCGTTTCCTCCCCTAATTGGTCACTCATATTCTCTCCGCCCCATATTACACATCCATATTCTTTCCTCCTCATCTTTTCGTTATTCTTATACACACACACACATATATATATATCTTTCAACCCTCCTCTCCGTTTACCCAGGATTGTGAGTCTTGTCGCTATTTAGCCCGTGTTGGTAGAAGCAGCAGCTTTTGCTGCGTGCTGTTCAGCTTCCTCCCGTTCCGCCAACAGCTTCTGGGTGTGCGCTTCCACCTGATCACGCAACGGGCCATTTTCAAACTCCAACCGGCGCAGAAAGGCGTCCTTGCCCCAGCTTGCCAGATGATCGTAGTCGTTCTTGTCCAGCTCCGAAATGTCCTCCTCCAGGTAGGCGGGATCATTGTAGTAACCCATGACGTAGTTTGTTAGAATCACAAGGTTTGGTGCCTTGCCCTTCTCAACAAACTCAGGTCCAAGGAAGGTAAAGTACCCCTCCACACGCTCCATCAATTGCTCACGTGTAAGGTTCTTGTCATACGGAGCCAAGAACCTTCGCCAGGCATAGTCGTAGAGATCCTCATCGGACATCTTTTCGTGAAGCTTCTGGGTAATGACCATGTAGTCCTCGCACCATGCAAGGTTCCAGTAGTCACGAACCCGCGTACCATTGCACAGCCGCGTGAGCATTGGGAACGTTGGAATGTTCATGCTGCGGGAAAGATGGCGCAAAGACTTGCGACGAATGAGTTCAAACTTGATAAATCCGTCGTACATCTCAGCTGCATGGCGAATCAATTTTGGGTCCCGCCAGACATCATTCTTCTCAAACAGGTCATCCCAAGCTTGCTCCTGCGTTTCGTTCCACGGATACGCGTGGAAGTCAAAGTGCCACTTTGTGTCTGTTAAATATGACGGAATACTGCGGTAGCGGTATAGGTCTTGAGCGTGACGCCATGCCTTGAGCTCCTCAGGGGTAGCATTAAACGAAGACGGCACCCATGTGTCATTGGCAAGCCAAAAGAGAGCCAGCGGAAGGGCGTAGCCACCAATCACCAGTACAGAACCAGTGCAGTGCACCATACGCCACATGTCCAACTTGTACCGCATAAGCTTCGCTATTTCCTCCTGGGAGACCTCCTTGCTAAGCTCCATATCGACCCACATGTTCTTGTCTTGTGAATGAAAACGCTTGTGGTAGTCGGGAGAGTACGTTTCGCTCTGTTCCACAAAGTCAGTGGGCCCATACTTCTGTTGACGATTGTAAATTCGCAACCAAATGTCAACGGCATCCTGTGTCTGTTTAGCAAACAGCGTAACACCAGAGAAGAAGTTCGTACAGTTCTTCTTCAAGATCGCCCAGCTACCCTGCATGGCCCCTAGCTGTTTATGTCCCGCGGTCTTCAGTAAATTTCCTTCCTAGCTTGTGTCAGTCGTAAAAGAGAGAGAGGAAAAGCAAACAAACAAACAATATATATGTAACAAAAAGAAGACGCCTCGATATATGTATGGGCGGAATTTCTTCGTTGCATAGATGAAGGCTTCTTTCAGCTTCTCGTCAAAACAATGGCCTGGCCCGCCGTATGACGACGTGCTGCAATGTCAGTTAAAACACCAGGCCAGAGTGCGCACAGACACACGTGTACACTCATCACACGCCCACAGACACACGGCTGCTTCTAGTCTCCACCACTTCGCTTCTCTTCTACCTCATGTGTATCACCACCATGACTGACGCCACCAAATACAACGGAGGCTCTCCATGCGCCATGCAACCGTTTGTCTTTTCAAAATGCTTCTATTTTGTTCGCCCTCGTGCATTCATACGCCCCCTCCCCCCGTTCAAGTTCATGTTTGCTTGTGTGTTTTTTTTTTGCTTTCATTGTTTTTCGCCGCTGCTGCCTTTCCCTCCCCCGTTGTTAGCCATATATTATATATATATATATATATATAATATATATATATATTTCCCCCTTTTTTCTGCTGCTGCTGAGAGACGTCATCGTGACCCCATTATCTCTACCCAACTGCCTTTACTCGCTATGCCTCGCCACTTTTCTCTTCCGCCGCCACTGCAGCCTCCTCCTCCTCTGGCTCATTGACTCCCAACTCTGATAGCGCCTCCAAAATCAGATTGGCATTCGAGAGGACAAAGTAAAGCATCGTAAAACCTATTGTCCACGCCACATACGTCCATCGTCCCTTTTTGAACACGTCGTCTTCTGACGATGATTGTTTGGACGCATCGCCGGTGCAGCTTTTATTTGTCCGTATTGTGTAGTAGGCACTGTACTCCTCAAAGTACATTTGCCGCACCTTCTCAATGTACGTCACGAGCGCCGGGCAGTCCTCCTTCAGCTGCCTCTGCAACTCCACAACAGCGGCAGGGGCATGATGGCTGGCAAAATCTGCATGGAGAAACGATGAAGCCGCCGCATACGCCAAGGCATCAGCACTACACGGCCGCTCCGTTCCCAGGAAAAATGTCCCTGCCCCAGAGGAATTTGAGTGGCTGACATGAAAGGCTTGTAGTGCACGTAGTCCCTTTTCCACCTCTGCAAGAGCCTCCTCTACACTGGAGTGCCGCCCACAACACCCACTGCCGTCTAGAACGCTGCTGCGGTAGTTCCCCTGCAGTCGCTGCAAGAGCGTGGCAACCTTTGGTTCAACGCCTTTTCGAATCGAGTGATTAAAAAGATTCTTGTCGCTATGAATGAGGTACACAAATGCCGGGAGCAGCGACTTCTCCACTAATACGCTCACACAGAGTGAAAGATGTCGCTGTTCGACTGACAGAACCTCTGCATCCACATGAAGAATGTCTTCCATAAGCTGCAAACACGATAGAAGGCCTGTCTCTCGCACCACTGTGCTGCCACTGCTGGTGGGAATTTCAAGAGCAACTGGCAAGGGGGCATCACGCTTCACAAAATGCGCCCCCACAAAGCGCAGCATGCACTCCACCGCAAGCGCATGTGGATCCGCCGTCGGAATGGCAAAACACGCCGGGTAGCGAAATAGTGTCACCGTGGGATATTCCTTTGTCTCGTCATGCGCCATCACGGCTTGGCGGGGTTATTTGTTATCCTGTGGCCTAAGCCCACATGCCCACACACACAAAAAAAAAGGCATAGAGGAAGAGCAAATACACACAACCAGCAGTAGAAACAGCATTTGAAAAGATAAAAAAAAGCGCAAAGACAAACACACACACACACAGAGAGAGAGAGAGAGAATAATTGCGCCACGAAGTATAACTGCGCAAAGCTAAGATGTTATAGGGTGAACGTTGTGTGGGGTTCCTCACAGTGAGATGATCGCGTCCTGCATTCACAACTAATAAGTTTTTTCTTTTCTTTTTTCTTGTTTCATGCATGCACATATACATATATATATATATATATATATATTTGAAAAATGCCTTCTTTACTTATCTTTTCTTTAGCTGCCGCTCCAGCGTTCTTTCGAAACACAAATAAATAACAATAATAATAGTGGCAGTAATCAAAGTGGTAGTGACGCGTGTCCTTGCAACAAGTTTCCCTCTCCAAGAAACACTTCACTAAACTCCCGCCTCACCTCGCTGCCCCTTTTCGTTTTTTTTTTTGGTTTATTCGTTGTTTTCTCCTTCCCCAATCTTCATTTCCTTCACGTCATTCCTCACCACTCCCCCCTCCCCACTCCGCTCACCGCCACCAGACCGTACAGCAAATTTCTTCCGTTTTCTTTTTCGTTTCCGTTTCCGTCGCGTCCCCTCTCTCACACTTGCCCCTAACTCCTTGACCGCTGCTCTCTTTTTCATATCCATCCGTCCACCCACTTATTTATATCTCTCCTTCTCCTTCGATTTCCTCGTCTGTTGCATGGGTGGAAAAAGCAACCCTTAAAAAACGGTCACTCAACACCGCCGAGTAGATGCGCAGTGAAAGCGCAAGACAGCAGCGCCAGCACAATAAACAAACGCAGGTGGGGGTGGGGGGTGGGGAGACAAAAAAGATAATAAAACGCAATGATGGAGTCAAGGAGCAAGAGCGGGGAATATTATTTCTTTTATTTATTTCCTCTATCTGTCTGTTGTTGCTTCCCTTCCTCTATGCGTGCAAACGGAACAAACAAAAAGACTCAGAAAGGAGTCAAACAAGGCGGGAAGAAGGCCGCCGGCGGCACGTGTTACATGCAAGCACTCACGCACTGCCGCCGCTGCCACGGATACGTTCACAAAAACAACAACAAAAAAAAATTTTATTTTATTTTTACTTCCTTTAAGGCATTTTATAAAAGCAGTTACCACAATGGTCCTTCTTCAGTTGTGGTTGAGACAGGGGAAGTAGGCGTGAGAAAAGAGAAATGGGCGAAGCATAGGCAAGTTTGGTCCTTATAATCCCCCGTGCGTGGTCGACGTCAGGCACGAGATACCCGTCCCACCCACTATATATATATATATGGATTGCCCCGATCGCGGGTTATTATACCCCACAAGCGTTTTCGCCTCTGTCTCCACCTCTCCCACCCGCCCCTACATTACATAATAGTAGAGGCACACACAAATCCAAGCATACCCACCTGGGCTTTACCACTCGGAAAAAAAAAAACATATATACATCCACCAAAGGACCTCGTACAGTGTGTAAGCCCACACCATAGCAGACAAAAAAAAAAAAAGATATCTTCCCGTGAACGCCCTTGTTCTTTTCCCATTTCTCACGTTCGATGTAATTGAATTCATTTGTCTCACACATTTCACGGCTACCCTCACGCATCTCCTCCAGGTGTTATGTATTCGCAAGATGCCATAAATAAGCGTTTGACCACTACTTTCTTTTGTCTTCGCGTTGCGTATTTTTGCTTGTGTTTTATTATCGTTACCAGAGGAGTAAAGAGAGCAGAGGAGAGCAATATGACGGCATGCCCCTGCCACCGTCGCCCGCTTCATTTTCCCCTTCACCGCTCCCTCTCCCCTTCCAAAAAACGTATCAGATAGAGGAGCGGCAAAGTGTAACAGCGCCCCCTCGCACCCATCCCATACGACACAGACTTCTTTGTGTTGACTCAATTTTTTTTCTTTCTCCTTTTTACATCTTTATTGGCGGTTTTGCTTTTATTTTTGGCTCGCCCCACCTCAATTCGCCCGGATCCAGAAAAAACGATCATGACAGGCCAAGGAGACAAAGCCATGCACACACACACAACAAAAAAAAAAAGGTTACTCTGTTTCCAGCTTTCACACACACCACAAATTTATATTCGTCTTCATCCCTCGTTCCCTAGGTGCGGCACTTGTTTTTCTCTTTTTGAAGCCTCCACCTCCCCTCATTTCCAAACACACATACACAAAATTGCATGAAGGAGGCCTCATGCCAGATACAACAAAAGAAAATAGTATCATTGTTATGAGCCTCGCACTTGCAAAACGTGGCAGTAGCCGTAGTAGTGACTGCCTGATAAGAACAGAATCCAAGGGAACTTCAGTGACAACCACCATACCCCATGCACCGCGCGCATGACAGTAAGCCAATCAGAGAATGATGTGTGGTGCAAGGAAATAATGAACAATGCAATCACCCATGCGGAAGAGAAGCCTAAAAAACAACAACAAACAATAAACGCAAAAAAAAAAACGTCCAAAAAACGTAATATATGTATATATACATATATACATGCATATACATATATATATATACATATATTCATAGAAGTAGAGTGAAACAAAAAAGATGCCACATAAACCACTTGGGGGGAGGTTGCTACATAGCCTTGCCTCTTATTGCACATTGCATCTCTCGTGTGGAGAGCGGTACTGCAAACAGGAGCGGATGGGAATATGTGGGCACTTGGTCAAAAAAGGCAGCGTGAGTCCACCGCAAAACTGCAATAGAAGAAGAAAAAATCGCATGATGATTATGATATTATAAATACATGGACGATATTATATATAGATATGTGTGCGGTTGCGCAGGGCAACACATATGCGTACAGGCATGACAAATAAATCACGCACCTCTTCCGCCTCCTGCGTTTACCCCGCCAACAGTGACAGCAGCTACCACTCACACGGAAGGAGAAAGCCCAACACGGGTCTTGATGGAACAAAAGAAGAAGAAGAAGAAAAAAAAAAAAAGACGACGACGGTGGATGGAGAACAAGCGGGGAATAAAAAAAGAAAAGAAACCCTCTCAGATTCACCTCAAAAACAAAACAAAACAAAAAAAAAGGAAAAAGGATTTAAAAAACACACACACACGACAAAAAAAAAAAAATTAACTCGATAACATCGGCTGAGCAGAAACCTACAAAACCAAAATAGCACCTTCAGCCAGAGATAGCAGCCTCTGCCGCCATCGTCCAAAAAGATTAAAAAAGACATACAACAGCAAGTCGTCGAGTAAAGAAATGAAGACGCAAAAAACAGGTAGAGATGTAGTTAACCGCCTTATACATACAAGAAAGAAGTTGAGCGAAAGAATATCGAGATAAACAACGAAACCACCAGACAAAAAAAAAAACAAAACAAAACAAAACAAAACAAAAGGAAAAAAGCAGTGTTGTGCACCATAATAGTGACAGTGAACGAAAGTAGTGAAAAACGTCAAGCGTGGCAAGAAGCAATTGCCATAACACCAACAAAAGGGCAACAAAAAAAGAAAAAAAAATTTACGGGGCCGAAAACAACAACAAGAAAAAACAGCAAAAAAAAAGTATACTAACCAAAAAAAGAAAGAAAAAAACAAAACAACGAATACATTTAGTGTGTGTGTGTTTCTGT
>NW_021706240.1:0-2071 GCF_003719475.1 Trypanosoma rangeli
CATAAACAGAAAAGAGAAGAAAAAAGAGAAGAAAAAAAATGAAGGAAGCCTCTTGAGTTTCTAGCTGCCAATAATACCTGGCACAATAATAATGTATGGGATCCCTCAGTGAGCAAAAAGAAGATTTTTTTTTAAAAAAACGAGTAAAAAACACGACCACAGCCATTTCACCAAAACAAAAAACGGTAACCACAAGCCGGAACAAGTATCCAGCAGGGAAAACCAATCGTTTGCCTGTGCGTGGAGGCTCCTAAAAGCATTTGTTGTGCACAATACTCGGACCGGCCTCGTCATACTCACTCTTCTTGATCCACATGGTCTGGAATGTCGTGAGGGATGACAGGATGGAGCCACCAATCCATACGCTGTACTTCCGCTCCGGTGGTGCAACCACCTTCGGTTTGATGGAAGAGGGCGCAAGGTTGCTGATCTCCTTTCCAAGACGCTCAGGAAGGTTCTTGAACATGGTGGTCCCGCCAGAAAGTACAATGTTCCCGTACAGGTCACGACGCACGTCGATATCACACTTGTTGATGGACTGGAAGGTCATCTCATGGAACCCAGGAGCTTCATCGAGACCAATCAGCATGGGCTTAAAGACCGCCTCGGGGCATCGGAAGCGCTGGTTACCCACCTGCATGACTGTGCCGTCTGGCAGCTCAAACGGCTCCTCGTTAACAGCCTTGGCACTATTTGTCATTTCCTCATCAAAGTCCAGAGCAACATAGCACAGTTGTTCCTTCACGCTCCGCACAATCTCCTTCTCAGCGGAAGTGGTGAACGTCATTCCATTTTCCATCAAAAGCTTCATTAGATACTCAGTGAGGTCCCGACCAGCCATATCAACGCGGCGAATGGCATGCGGAAGAGAGTAACCTTCGTAAATAGGGACGGTGTGGGTCACACCATCACCAGCATCAAGCACGATGCCAGTGGTTCGCCCAGACGAGTAGAGCGAGAGCACGGCCTGAATGCCAACATACATGGCAGGGACACCGAAGGTCTCGAACATGATCTGCGTCATCTTTTCACGGTTTTGTTTGGGGTTCATGGGGGCCTCTGTCAGTAGCACATTATGCGACTCGGGATTGACGCGCAGCTCATTGTAGAAGGTGTGGTGCCAGATCTTCTCCATGTCATCCCAGTTGGTGACAATACCGTGCTCAATGGGATACTTGAGTGAGAGTACACCACGCTTTGCTTGAGCCTCATCACCAACGAACAGCTTTTTGCTTGCGCTTCCCATCATTGCCTGCTCGTTTTTTGGCCGGCCAACAATGGACGGGAACACGTGGCGCGGTGCATCATCGCCGGAGAATCCGGCCTTCACCATGCCGGAGCCGTTGTCACAGACGATGGCAGATTGCTCTTCGTCAGACATCGTTAGAAACAGAAACGCGATAGAAACAATATCCCCAATCAAGCTTTTTATTGTTTGCTTGTGATGCAAGAAGGAAGAGAAAAAAAACTCAGAAGAAAGATGAAGATATGCACACCATGAGAGCAAGCACCACACAACACAGACCATGCAACACATACCTCCATGCCATCAAAACCCGGGCATTGAACTTCCTATCAGCTGGACTGCTCACATAAACAGAAAAGAGAAGAAAAAAAGAGAAGAAAAAAAAATGAAGGAAGCCTCTTGAGTTTCTAGCTGCCAATAATACCTGGCACAATAATAATGTATGGGATCCCTCAGTGAGCAAAAAGAAGATTTTTTTTTAAAAAAACGAGTAAAAAACACGACCACAGCCATTTCACCAAAACAAAAAACGGTAACCACAAGCCGGAACAAGTATCCAGCAGGGAAAACCAATCGTTTGCCTGTGCGTGGAGGCTCCTAAAAGCATTTGTTGTGCACAATACTCGGACCGGCCTCGTCATACTCACTCTTCTTGATCCACATGGTCTGGAATGTCGTGAGGGATGACAGGATGGAGCCACCAATCCATACGCTGTACTTCCGCTCCGGTGGTGCAACCACCTTCGGTTTGATGGAAGAGGGCGCAAGGTTGCTGATCTCCTTTCCAAGACGCTCAGGAAGGTTCTTGAACATGGTGGTCCCGCC
>NW_021706240.1:2529-6204 GCF_003719475.1 Trypanosoma rangeli
CTTAACATTTCTTATTATTATTATTATATATATATATATATATATATGTATAATAATATATATATAATGCAGAATCCAAGCTATCGCTCAACTGCAATATTTCATTAAAAGATAAACTTATTAGAGATTCATTCATTAAAAACAAGCAACATTATTCTGTAGCCCACCAGGATTAAATTTTTAATATTTTCCTTCAGTATTTGCATTCGTACTGCGTGTTTGCTTTTATACATTTTGTCCCGACTCCACGGATAAGTATCGAGCTGAATAACGTCCAACATCTGTTCCTGTACACTGGATAAATATTTCAGTCACCACAATTAGGGGTATTCTCATTGTTTATGGTCCACATCTACAGCCAAGACTGATTATTATATCAGATATAATTTCAGTTTGTTAAGAACTATCATTGTTGTCTATACTCATCAAAGAACAATATATATATTACCTAACAATGTGTAATTAGATGTGATAGTAAAAACAGGGCTTGCATGTTGCAATACCTTTAAATCGTCTGTAATCCGTTTTTAACATTGACGAGCCCTTGGGCGTAATCTTTAAAAAAACAGTAAATTAACCAAATGTTTTTTTTTAATGTACAAATGTAGAAGCAACAATACATGCTTGCGCATTAAAATTGTTTCCAAACACAATGAAGCTTACCTGCCTTGTATTGCTATCACAGCGCAGATAAATACCAATCGCACTTGATGTAGTGTATATTTGCTTTACAAGAAGAAAATATGCATAAAAACACACCGTGAACACCCCAACAAAAATATAGTAGAAAAAAAAAACCGTACACAAAGCCTATCACTAGATAAAATCTCCCAAGTATTTGTGTCTGTACAAATAAAAAACATTACACAATAGAGAAACACAAATACAGCAACAGATCCTCCGCAAAGTGGGGAAGCCTACCACAATTTGTGACTTTCAGCACTAAGAGTGTCATAAGTTGGCATGACGTTTACACTTGCTGTCAGAATAACAAAAATAATATATATCATGAAATAAACGGTAAATGGTGCAGGTGACTTATTCACCCACAAACAAACAAATGTGAAATGAAGTTCGATATACATATAAAAGAAAGTGGTCCTACAACAATCGGCTGCGTGAGGGTCCGTCAATACGATGGTAAAGAAGGAATCTTATGGGAAACAAATTTTGTTTGGGTGGGTACATCAAATGGGCTGCTAAAAGGTTTCCCAACGCTTGCCCCAAACAAGAAGAAACGTGGTCCCCACAAAGCTAAGAAAATAATTAAAATAACTACCCCAAACATTTCCATAAGTACAACGATGTTGTAAGGCAACCAAACTAATTGTGAGACATACGAACACAAAAGTGGTCCAGTGAGCACACAATACACAAACAACATGCTTCTAAAAGCGTTTTTCCCTTCAATTATTCAGTAAAGGGACCAACTCATGAAACCACAAACAAGCAGTGAAAGTCCAAAAATACAAACCACAGAATTAATAACTTTGTTTATTCTCATACTCAAAGAATTGATCACAATACATACAAAGACCAGAAAAACGATAAGCAAAATTCGGGAACTACAACCTGTTATAGCACAAAAAAAAGGTTCATAGGAAATCCAAAAACGTCCGCATGAAGGCGTTTCCATCCACAATTTCTTCCACCACCTCTTCCTCCAACACTCCATATCGTTGAATATCACGTCTTAGTGTTCTTGCAAAAAATTAAAATCACACATGTAGACAAAAAAAAATGATAAAGAAGTAAATTTAAAGCAGAATTAGTTTATATTTGTAGTTCTTCTGTATCAAAAAAAAAAACATATTATATTTTTATGAGAATCGCATCAACGTTGCCATTTATCTCAATCCATAAAACGATGTAAGTAAAATTTATCTGCTGTGGGCCTGACAACAGTGCAACTTATCGATGTTGCAACAATTCAGTTATCATGTCTATCATACGATTAGAAGTAGTAGGCACATTAAATAACACCCATATATTCAGCATGGCATCCCTGTTTGGAGTTAAATATTCAATAGAAATAAGAATCTCCACATTCATCAGACGCATTGTAAAGACGCATTTTTTTTGTTTTTCGGATGAACTCTATAAAACAAGGTTTCTCTTTTTCCTTTAAATTGGATTGGCAAAAAAGAAGGTACGGTTGAGTTAATTTCAAAAAAACAACCTATGGTTCAAAGCCCTCCTTACATTTTCGTCAATCATATCCCAAAACGTTCGTCCTTCTTATTTTCAGTATGTCCAGGCGACAAAAGGGCACATCGTAAAAATCATACTTTTCCAACGTGATCGTTGGAGAAAACACTGCGTCCACATAAACCTCCACAATATCATCCTGTTTATATTTTTGTTCGGCATCGGACGGCCCACAGCAAATCGAAAAGCTTGCCAGAAACATGATTGTCAAATGTAATCCCCTTAAGATGGTTCTAGTAGTTGTATATGTAATAAAGAGAGAAGCGCAATAATAATAACAATACTGGATAGATAGATGGATAAAAATCAAGTTTGAATTGATAAAATAAGATTTCACTCCACAGATAGATCAACATCTGAGAATAGAAAAATATGTAGTAAAACAATGAGGCAATACACCAAAGAAAAATTGCAAGGGCATACCATTACCAACGATCACCCCCACAAACAGCATCAAGTGGAGCTGTTGCACTTTTGCCATCTCTTTTTTTCCGCCACCACAAAGTTGCATAAGAAGGTGCCGGGACACCAACGGGCTTAAAGGGTGTCCTTCCCACCATCCCACTGACACTCATAAAGCGGAACAAAGTAAGTTTGTCGCAGCGAGGACAGTGATCATGACGCAGCGTCAGCTTTCGGGAATAGCTGTTAGAAACAAGAAACTCATACATATATCCGCATCTTATACAAGAAAACACTGCCATACTACGCTAAAATAAATGCAAGTATTATTTCTCCTTTTTCTTATTGCAGTGATTTTGCGTACGTTTACTCCTTGATACGAAAAAGGTAACCAAAAAAAGCGTCAATATTTGTCAATAAAAATAACAACAACAACGGACCCCAGCGACTTTCCACCACCGCGTCTCAACGAGCTGCACGGCTCCATTTCAAATAAGCGAAATACGACGCCCCCAAAGCGAACACAAAACACCAGACAAACACCCGCAACAACACTTCAAGAAACAACAGCGAACCATCGCCCCCCGCGCCGCGAGCGCTCTCGTTCCAACTTCAGATGCCCAGCGACCCTCCCCCCTCTTTCGCAAGGGGGGCGGGGAAATGACCTTTGCCTACGAAGACGAGACGCCGCCCCGGGGCGCTACGGTTTGGAGGGGCGCTGCGGGCCAGAAGATCTGGCCAGCCAACTCCTTTTTTGACGCGGACGCGGCCACGTGGCGAAGAAACCTGTCTAGAAGGCCTCTGCTTTGTTCGAGGGCGCCCTGGGAAGGGCGGGGGGCGCTGCTTCGATTGCGCGGCGGGGGCGCGGGAGGCCGCAAAGATAAAAAAGAGGCCCTTTTTTTTTANCGGTTTCACTGTTCACAGTTTTTGTGATGAGAACGGCCTCAGATGAAACTTATGTTTTGTGTTTTGCTGTTATTACAATAATTATATATTCATGTGCAAGCCTAGGATGGAGGAGTGGCTTCCTGTAACTTCCTTAGTTTTGGCGTCCACTGGAAAAAC
>NW_021706240.1:6229-9145 GCF_003719475.1 Trypanosoma rangeli
ATGTTTTTGTGTTTTTGCTGTTATTACAATAATTATATATTCATGTGCAAGCCTAGGATGGAGGAGTGGCTTCCTGTAACTTCCTTAGTTTTGGCGCCACTGGAAAAACAAGGCCAAATGGAGCTTTTGGTGTCACATCTTGGGCTCACACCTAGCTTGTTTACTCCTTGTAGTGTTTTTTTTCGTTTGAAACCATTGGGTCATCGTGGCTACCTATTGATTGTTTCCACATTCTATCTTAGATATAGACTCAACCAAAGGGAAAGAGCAATAAATGTGGATCCTAGTTGGCTGCAGTTTGGCCAGCTTTTTTTGTTGTTTCGTCGAAAGGAAAAGGTGTATCAAAAAGCAGGTATTATAGTTTTATAATGTTAGAATTTATAACTTGTGGAGGTCTTATTGGCACCAAAAAGGTCTGTTGGAATACAACAGCAAAGGATAAAATGTATTACATAACAATATAGCTACCAACTGTTGATGCTACCTAGGATTATGATCCATAGGAAATACCCGTTTTCATGTGGACTCAGAAAAGTGATATTGATACTCTCGCTTCAAAACATCTTAATAGTCGTGATGGATGCGGATTAGCACATGTTCCAACCTTTGCTGAAAGCGAACTTCACAACCGTGGCAATGACATTTTGGGTCTTTCCCATTTCCCACCAATGTAGCGTCTATTGAACGCGAACACAACTACTACAACTGACAAAGATCTTAACTATCTTTTTAATAATCACGGTTTGCAGAAATTATTTTTTTGGGGGATTACAAGAACCTAACGGACGTGAGTGTATTTTTTTTTCCGTTTCCACATTGGAAGGAATACACCTTCGTGGGGGTTTAAAGTTTATTTCAATTAGTGGCATAGGGCAACTATCTGTGCTGTGGCGACTTTATCTTAAATAAGATGGCCGTGACAGATAATGATCTGAAGAGTCTCTGTGAAACCAATAATTTGGTGAAAACACTTGCTGAAGATTGTAAAAATCTGAATGCGATTTACTTTCTTTCATCTATCACTTCTGTTGAGGAAACTTATATTTGTTGGTGTTATAAAGTAAATCGCATTGATAGTTTGGGATTGTCTTAGGTATTACATACAGTTGATGTAAGTAAAGTATCAATAGGCGATACAGGGTTGCTTGGGCTTTGTGTGGGTCGTTGTTTGGAAAAGTTTTTTAATGGGGAACTTCAAACTCCTGTCAGATGTAAGCAGATCCTCTTCTATACCGACAGGGAAATTTGCTTCGGAAGATGCGTGTGCTTAACAAGTGCTGGGGCCTTAGGTACGCTTCCAGCACTTTGTGTGTTTGATGCACGTAAAACGTCAATGACTGATGAAGGCCTAGAAGGTCTTTCTGTAAATTGCAGTCTGCAAAATATTGTTATCTGGGACTGTCTTTGATTAACTAATGTTTCTGAACTTTTTTCCGTCATGTCACTAAAATAGCTTCAACTGCGTGGATGTAATAAAGTGACAAGTGTTTCTGGCCCTGGTTTGTTTCCTGACTTGTGTTTACTTGATGTATGCATGACTGCTGTGACGGGCACTAGTCTATGAGGTTCAGGGAATTATCCAGGTCTGCTAAAAATACTCCTTGAAGATTACTGGAATTCAACATCCGTACGCTCCCTCTTTATCGTTTTGACACCAAAAGAAATTTGCCTCCGCGGGTGCGTTCAGGTGATTGATGTAGGTGCGCTGGGCACACTACCTGTATTGTATCTACTTGATGTAATTAAAACTTCTGTGATGAACAAAGAGTTAGATGGGTTGCCTGCTAGTCTCATCTTAAAGTTAATTGTTTTTGAGAACTGTATAAAACTTACTACAGTAACTTATTTGGCTTGCGTTTGTATGATTGGGGACATGAATTTTTGTGAGTGTTCAGAAGTAAAAAGTTGCGTGTCAACTCCATAAGTGTTGACGGCTTTGGGCATTTACTTAATCAAGCACAACCTGCGAAGCGCAAATTATTGCATTATGAATAGTTCTGAAGCTGATTGTCTTAGTTTTTTTTTCTTTATCAACAGGAATGGGCTGGATTCAATGGTTTTTTGTTTCACTTTTTTTTGTGTGCGCTTGAGTTGCTCAGTTTGCTTTATGTTTTGTGCAGTTGGCACGCTGAATGGTTATATAAAAATGAGGGTTGTGAGAAAGCCACAGTATTATATTGATTGCATCGTCTCTTTGTTGCTGGCGTTGCTGTTTGCTTTTTTTTTTTTTCGTACACCCTAAGCTGCTAATGGGAGCAACTCGTGTATCATTTCCTTGAAGGGGGAGATATGTATAATTTACTTCTTTCCATTATGATACTGGTCTCAGAGAGCAACAAAATCTCAAGACACACAGGTGGCGAACCTACGCGGGGGGGGCCCACCCAGCTTGAAATAAAGGGGAAGAGGGGGTCTCAAAACTAGCCCCGGCAACAGAACTGAATATCGCCACGCCTGGGCAAAAAGGCGCCGCCTGCAATGCCACTAAATCCTCAGCCTTCTGGCGCGACCCAATATGTAAGCGCCAGGCGAACAACCGCGGGGTTCGAAAAAAAAAAAAAACAAGCAGCGGCCTGCCGGCAGGCCGCCTCTGGCTGCGAGGGTTGCAAGGCGCTGCGGGGGCGTCTTCTCGCGCGACCTCCCGCCCAGACGTGGGTGGTGGGAAAGGCGGCGCCCTTCCGTTTGGGGGCACTGGCGCTGCTGCCGCCGACGCCGGGGGGAGGGCGGAACCTTCGCGCGCACAGTCGGCAGCAATCTGCAGCGCCAGGTGGATACGCTTGCGCGGGCCGTGCCTGGCGCTTCGCACGGCCAAAACCCTCCCGCCTGTGGCGTGGGGGGCGCGCTTTCTAGGTGTTTTCAATTTTCTTCCCGAGTCGAGGGCGGCGCGGCGTGTGCGGGGGTGCGTGTGGGCCCTCC
>NW_021706240.1:9170-11134 GCF_003719475.1 Trypanosoma rangeli
CAAGCAGCGGCCTGCCGGCAGGCCGCCTCTGGCTGCGAGGGTTGCAAGGCGCTGCGGGGGCGTCTTCTCGCGCGACCTCCCGCCCAGACGTGGGTGGTGGGAAAGGCGGCGCCCTTCCGTTTGGGGGCACTGGCGCTGCTGCCGCCGACGCCGGGGGGAGGGGCGGAACCTTCGCGCGCACAGTCGGCAGCAATCTGCAGCGCCAGGTGGATACGCTTGCGCGGGCCGTGCCTGGCGCTTCGCACGGCCAAAACCCTCCCGCCTGTGGCGTGGGGGGCGGCGCTTTCTTAGGTGTTTTCAATTTTCTTCCCGAGCGAGGGCGGCGCGGCGTGTGCGGGGGTGGCGTGTGGGCCCTCCGGCGCGGCGGGGGAGTAGGCACTATACCAATAAGATTTGCCATTGTTATTGTTTTGCTTTCACCAAGAGTGCGGAGATGCCCGGCATTGTCGCGGCTGGGGTGGCTTCTTCCGCGCTGGGTGGTAGGGGCCGGTGGGGCGGCTTCCCGTTACCGAGAGGGGCCGCAAGAACTTGCATTTGCCTTTTTCCCTTTTTTTTTTTTCTGAAATAAGACTTTGTAAAATCTTTTTGGCCGCGTGCTGGGGCCCTCCGATCGGGATGAAAAGTGTGGTCGTGGATTTGAGGACCGAGGAGTCTTACGCAGCGGGCCACGTGGAGGGGGCTTATAGCTTTCCCTGGGGAAACATTCAGATCGATTCTTGTGGGTTTCCGCCGCGCGATGTGGCTCTCACTGCGGTTTGCGATGAGGCAATTGGGTTGGACACCGTTGAGGTGTACTTGAGGCGGTTTTGCTTCGCGTCCTTGGAGGTTCGGCGGCTGCGCGCCACCGAAAAACTTGTACCGGAGGTGCCGCAAGGGACGTGCTGGTCTCCTAACCCCTTTCTTTCCGAGGTGCTGCCTGAAATCGAGGCGGCCAACGGCGGCCCTTCTTTCGCATTGGACGTGGGTTCTGGAGCAGGGAGGGATATGGTTTATCTGGCGTCTCGGGGCTGGAGCGTCGCTGGCATTGAAAACCGCGTCCGGCTGATTAGGCAGGGCGTTGCGCTCAGCAAAAAACATTGTGTTGGGGGACGCGTGCTCTATATACATTGCGATTTGAAAAAAACGTTTCCTATCAAATCTAAAGGCCCAGACCTATTGCACGTATGCCGCTTTTTGCACCGGCCCTCCTTGGCGAAACTGCTTCAGCTTCCTCGAAAAGGAGGATTCCTCGTGTACAGCCATTTCTTAGATGGTTGTCAGAAAACTGAAGTGGGACGCCCCTCGTCGACCAATGGGTTTTTTCTTCGCGGAGAGCTGCGGCAATTGCTTTTGGATTGCGGGTACGCCATTCTTCTTGAAAGGGAAACGCTGTTGTCAGACGAAAGGCCCTTCGTACACATCCTCGCAAGGCGCGAGAAGTAAACCAACCCCCGTACTCGCGGACAAAAGCGGGCGCAGCAGCAACAGCCCCCGAACAAGAACAGGAAAAGCAGACTGCCATTGCAATAATATAGGAGATAATTTTCCTGTCGGCGCCACCCTGTGGAGTGGGTACGGCTGCGTCTGATGTTTTTAGGTGTTCCCTTTGTTCCGAACACAACCGCCGCGCCGCCCGAGCGCCCAAAAAAGCCCCAGAGCAAATAGATACAACGCTGCTAAGAAGTTCTTTTTTTTCTCTCTTTTTTTTTTCTTACCGCGCCGGCCAGCATCGTACAACGCACCTGCCGTGCTGGGCGGATGTGTGCAAAAAAAAAAAAAACCGACCTCACGTGGAGAGGATTGAGCAGAGAAGAACATATTAATCATGCGACGCCGCCGCGCAACACGAACACCGCCGAGCGCCGCCCCCGCAAGGGAGTTTAATCACCGTGTTTGAGCGCTGTTGTCCCTCGCGCTGCCTCTTGAGCTCCTGCCGCGTAAGAGGAGGCCACCCCCCCACCCACCTCCCACACACACACCACCCC
>NW_021706253.1:0-10608 GCF_003719475.1 Trypanosoma rangeli
GAAAAATCCTCCTTAATTGTGGCAGGGTCAATAATACATTCAGCAATAGCCTCTTCAGCACGATCCACATACACGGACTGGCCTCTAATATTGAGCTTCTTCTTACTGTGGCCGTACTGATATGTAAGCTTGCGGGTCATATACAATAATACAGATATGTATATCCAAAAGAAAATCGGGGTTTCCCGAAGTTTCTTCACCACCTCGCTCACTAGAGACTTCAGGCAGTCTGTCACAGTCTTCATGTGAAAACTAGGCATCACGTTACTACCACCTCAAATGCAAGATACACAGGATATATGCGTGTATTCATATATTTTAGCATATATAACGGAAAAAGAAAAGGCAATAAAACAATATATATATATCGCGTAAGCCAGTAATAATACAAATAAATGAAGGATGAACTTTATTCCCTTCCAGTTACCCAACTCAGTAATAAAATACTCAAGAATTTATTGCCTCAATAATCCACACAAAAAAAAGTTCAAATATGGATTAAAAAAATAATAATAAAACAAAAACTCATTGTTTTTGTTTTCCTCTGCAAAGTTATGCAGTAACAAAAAAAACTCGCTACCACTTTTCTTTCATATCTTCTAAATAAGTCAGATTTCATCCCGCACAAAAAAATTTATTACTAAAAACAAAGGAAAGGCTATCCCTCATACCGTTCACGACTCATGCTTCAGAAGTGGCGCAACACTAGAGGACACAGTTATCCTTGCCATCCACCTTCATTGTCTACCCAGCCCCCCCTTAACCCTGCCGATCATGCAAACAGTCACCGTGACGAGGAAATCACTTTCCAGGAGAAATGAAGGGACCCCTTCAATGGAAAACGAAACGTAACACCTCCAGTTGTTGGGCATGTCAATCCACACAAAGGCAAGCCAAAAAAAAACTTCATTGTATCCATTCTGCCTCCTCCTGTAGCAATAGCAAAAACAAAATAAATCGACGACACTTGAGGTTCCACAAATTCAATCCCATGCGACCTCAGGAAAAAAAAATAACTATTTAAAAAAAAAGAATTCGTGCCTAACTATGTCCTGCAAAATGGACAACAGTGAGTCCCATAATATAGAGCAAGGTTAAAGAAATATGTAGGTAAACAAAAGCTAAGGAAGATACAAAAAAAAAATATCAGGACCACATCATCTATAGAAGAACCTATGTAAAAAAAAAAAGGCACAAGAAAAAAAAGGGGGAAATAGGTAATAAAACGAATCAAAAGAACCACAAGCGTCACAAAAATGGAAAACACACCCCGATAAATGTGTTAAAGCAAAACAGGAAAAGAAAAAAGAATCACGCAGATTATAAAAAATATATATATGGAAATCCAATCAAAAAAGCATCACATTTTTAACACAGTCTTCAGCTCACCAGACTCCTTGAGCTGTGAGCATATATCAAATCCTCCGATTAGCTCCCCATCAACATAAACCTGCGGAAACGTTGGCCATTCCGAGTACTTTTTGAGCCCCTCGCAAACCTCTTCACTCGCCCAAACATCGTAGTAAATGTATTTTACTCCAAGCTCATGAAACATTTCTAGAAGTCTCCCTGTAAACCCGCAACGAGGTCTCGACGGGGTGCCCGTAACAAAGACAACGATACCTTTGCGAGACGTTAGGTACTTTAGGTACTCATTAAGGTCAGAGAATGACTCTCGAGTATCATTGCCATTTCCATACAAAGAAACCATGTTCATTTCAATCTGGTCAAATTTGGCACCAACCACGTCAGCAACTCGCTCCTCTGCCTTTTCCTGTGAGGAAGTTCTGAAAAATGTGATAAGAGGGACACATTCCACACCTTCGGACTCACAAATATCATTGGAAAGTTCTGCATCCACCTCGGCAAAAAGAACCTTTTGGCTGTATTGGGATGCGTACTCCTCCAGCACCCTCCGTACCTCTTTGCAGGGTTCACACCAAGCAGCACTGAAGTGAACCACAAGACCCAATCCTTTTATAGCCTCTTCCTTTAAAGAGAGATATTCCTTCAAAGAGGAGATACGTCGCATTTATGTTATATATATATATATATAATGTAACTACGTCTCCAGAAGATAAATTCACTTTACGCTGTACGAGAAAAGACAAACAGAAATTGATGGAAAAACACACATTACGGTACCTCAATTCATACTAATAAACATCAAACACGTGGGTTCAAGATGCGTACAGAAGAAAATAATAATAATAATAATTTATCATCTAATTGTTATTATTATTATTAATAATAATAATGGTGGTGGTAGGAATAGGAATGAGAGTTATAGGCAATTTGACCCTGTTAATTAAGCTTGCATCAACCGCTAAAATGAGAAAACGAAATTCAAAAAAAACACGCCTTGTAGAATAAGAATAAATAAATAACTTAAGGAAAGTAACTCCAACCAGAGAGGTGTTATGTTAAATTTTATGTAAAAAAAACAAGAAAAAAAATACAACACTAACGTAACCATGTGTCGATAAACAAATACGAACGGTTTACTTCCCTCCTCACTCAACTACAGTGCTACACAAGTCATCCGCATGCAGCCACAGAATAGTGACGAGCGTACTTCCAAACATCATACAATAAAAAAAAAACCTACGTTACGCAATAAACAATAGCCGCCCCTCCACCACATCCTGCAAACATTGCCCAAGCGGAACCCACCAAAAGCCACACAACCAGGCCCCACACAGCCTGCTGAATCAGACCGCCCCCTTCCAAAAATTCAAGAAGACGCACCACCAAAAACGCACACTGACTTGCCGACGATCGGCCCCATATCCGCCACCGCCCCCCAGCGAGACGAGACCCTCCCCCCGACCCCCGACGAATTGAGGTCTAGCACCCCCTCCGACGCGGCAACCAAGCCCGACCTTGGGGGTCGCGCGCTCGGCCCCCCTGACTCGCCCCAGTCGATGATTCCGCGGCGCTCTGCCACCGCCGGGGCCCGGCCGCCAGACCTTGGGGCCGCCGGGGAAAACGCGCGCCAAAACGATACCCCGCATTCCGCGGACGACTGCTGGGCCTTACGGGCGCCAGGGCGCACCGCCGCCCAAAACAAGCCAAGCTCATACGAAGAGGAAAGGACGCGGCCTGGCGAAGCGAGGAGTGCCTGGGCCCCGCCACCGAGAGCTCACCAAGGGCGCCCCCCGCGCCCGCCGGCTAAACGGTTTATGATTGGGGCCGCTTACTGGTCGGGAAGCGCAGAATCTGCAATCGCACTTCCTTTGCCGACCTTCGCCCACCAGTATCGCGTTGCAAAACTTCGCGCGAGAAGGCAAATTAAACCAAAACTTTTTAAATTGGGCACAGGTAAGGAGTTAAAAGACTATGGAAGCGCTCGCGATGCACGCTTGCGCCCAAACCCACCCATCGAGCATTGGCAAAGACCTGCTTCTGGTATGGCGCCGCTTTTTTTAGCAAGCGCGGGGTCTGAAAAACCGCGTGGGATAACGGAGCCGCGCGCCACCCTTTATATTTTATCCCAAGGCCCCTTTATATGCAACCTTCCGCGCTTCTCCTTCTAGTGTTTTTGAGAGTTGCGAATGCCCGAAGAGCATACGAACCGTAAGGCGTGTATGTGTGTGTTTTTTTTTTGAACCATAGTGTTTGCGCCTCTGGGCCCGGAGGCAACCTTCGATTGGCCCCGAATAGGCGTAGATGCTCGCCACACCCTTACGCACCCACACTCAGCACGCGAGAATTCAACTAAAAGAAAACCTCTCACCCAAACCTAAATAGCAAAACGCTCTAAAATTAACCCATCGGCACGCACACGCTGAAACACTGATTGCCTCTGCAAATGTTGTTTGCGAACTCTGGCGGCTCGGTGGTAAAGCCTCACCTTGTTAGTGGGGAGGGGGGCGACCACCAAGGGCCGCATGAAATGTCGCGCGCCGCAGTTGGATGGTTATGTTCTAAGAGAGGGAGGGCGTTGTTTGGATAGAGCATTGAAAGTAGTCAGAAAATATACAAAGAATGAGGGCGCGGTCCGCTCCCGACTGTGCGCAACAGAGGGCTGCCTTGGGCGAAAACGCTTCGCCGAAACGCCGAACACAAACAATGTTGTAGTTTACCTCTATGAAATTGAAAGCGCTACGGAACCAAACTGAAAACGTGTGGCCCGCTAAGGGTTTTGCTGCAGCGCGGCTGCCGAGCACTTTGGCAGGGCAAATGCGTTGCGGCACGCCCAAGGCCCCTCGCCCAGGCCCCAACGCAAAGACCATTCGAACAATATTGGCGCCGGCGCTGCCGCAGGGCTCTATTTTCCTTCGGCGAAGTGAGTGGGTTTGCGAGACAGTTCTATAGCTTGACTGGCCGGTAGCCTTGATCGGCCTGATCCTCGCGGGGTTGGGGGCTCGGTATGCGCCACCTACCCGCCCGCAACGGGCGGCAAGAAGGAGGCCGCCAGCTTTCGTGGAAATTTCCGCGCTACGTGCTCTATTTGGGCTGAGATCTGGAAACACACGCCCCCAGCCTGCCTCTTTTCTAGATGCGCTGATTTAAGTGAAGCATCATAAATTTGTTTAGAAATGAGCATTTTTTGCGGGGAAATAGGCTGCGGGCGCCCGCCGTATTTGCCCGCACGCCCTTGCGATGCCGACTTCTGCTGGGCACCGCCGGCGCCTGCATTCGTATATGTGAATGTGTCTCTTTTGTCCCGCTTGAAGCCAGGAATGAACGAAACACATTGAAATATGGCGATCCATTCTGCTGCGGCGCTCTCAAAGAGGCACAAACATCAACACGGATATTCCAACCGGGCCCGCAGCAATAGAAAAAAGCTTGTTTTTGCGCATGCAGGCCGACCAGGCCAAAGATGATATTTTGGACTTTGCGGGCTAATTTTCCTCTTCAGAGCGGCTCTGCTGACAGGGATGGGTCGGGCGGCCTCGCCCGGGTCTTTCTACAGGAGCGGCCGAACAATTCGGGGGGGCGTTTCTGCCAAGGCGCCGCCCGCACACTATTGTTATTTATATATGCGATGCGTTGAAATTATTCTTGTTACTACTATTAGCTTGGTGGCGGCGCGTGCGCCACTTTAAAGGCACATTTGGCTCGTGTCTGGCGTAGCGCATGGGGCTCCACGTCTGCACGAAAGGCTTGGGCGGCGGGTTTCTTCTACATGGAGCCCGCGCACCCCCGCTTCCGGTGCAGCAACGCAACCGCTTTTTCTAGAGTGATATTTTCACATGGAGTCCGATTAACTAGAAGGCAGTTCGCGAGTGCGGTGCTGGTTATGAAAAAATTTTGGGCAGGCGGTGCGGTAGCAAGATCCTCGCGGTCCCAGGGGGGCGGGGGCGCCCATGGCGGTACAAACCAACGCCGCGTTTTTGAGAGGCACCCTAAAGCACGGGAAGCCGCAACTAAGACACATAGTGGCGTATTGCGTTTCGGCGGAGTTTGGGCTGTTTGGTTTTTTAAAAAACGGCTCGGTCCGCCCCTTTCTTTCGGGAAGGTGGGAAGAGAGGGGGGGCATAAAAAAAAGAAAGTAACTCTAAAGGGGCCGGGGCTACTTCGTGTTTATAAAGACGGGTTTTTCGGCCTTCGGGGGCTGGTGGGCGCGCGTTGCTTTTGAAAGCCGCCTCCGCCTCGGCCTCCGCAGGCGTGCCGCACAAAAGGGGCGCTGATACAATTGGAACTTCAACATTTTTTAGCCACGTTTTTTATATGCGGTGCCCGCTGATATTGTTGGGCGGCCGTTTCCCCACGGCTGCGACGGTATCGCCGCGCCCCCACCAGCACGGGCGCCGCCCGTGCGACCAGGAACCCCCGGGGAAACGACCCGCAGATTCTGGAGCCCGGGCGGGAAAGCACCGGCCCGGCAGCAGCCGAGGTCCCCCCCACCCGCCCCCCAGAAAGGAGGCGCCCTGCGAGCTCTGCTTTTTGGCGGCGCTTGGGGGCCGCCTTGCTCGCTGATTTCGCGGGCGCCGGCGCTGTCGTGGCCACCGTTTTTTTTTCACGCGCTTAGCTGGGGCTGTCGCGCGCCCGCGTGCCTCCGGGTGGTTTGTCGACGCCAACTTTCGCCCCCTCCTAGCCATTTCCTGATTCTTAAATAAGGTCTTCCCGGGCTTTCGGGGTTGGCGGAGGGTGGGGGCGGCGCGGTAAGAACAGCCGCCCGGCGGTGGGCCCCCGGCTTACGCCCCGCGCGGCAAATCGGAAACCCCCGTCGCAGAACAAAGCAGCGGTAAGAATGGAGGCGCTGCGCGCTAAAGAAAGGAAAGCAAAAAGGCCACGGCGTTTGTAGCTTGCCGCCTTCCCTCGGCGCGGGCGCCGCGCGGCTGGGGCTTCTGGGCGTTTCTTGCGGGCGCCGCTGGATGCCTTTAGCGGCGGGCGCGCGGCCGCCCAATTCTTAGGACTGCGCGCGCAGAGGGCGGCCGGCGGCGCCGCCAGCGAAGAATTTCTCTGAGCGCCGTCGAAAAAAAAACATGCCGCGCGGCCTACTCCCAAAGATTCCGGCGGGGCCCCCTTTCTTTTTATTTGTTGGCGGCTATTTGGCGCGCCGCGGGCCCAAAGAACGCAGGCCCGCGCGGGGCGCGTGTGGAGCAAGCCGCCCCCCCCTCTGTGCTTGCGGCGGCGCGCTGGGGGGGCCCGCCCCGCGCTCCCAAACGCCATTCTTAGAAGGGCATCTGCTGGGAATACGCGTCGGGATGCGTCGCGCGCGGGCTGTGAGGCGCAGGGGGGAAGATGGCTGGCGGGGCATGTTTGGCGGAATGTGTGCAAAACGAGAAAAAAGAAAAGGAAAAAAAAGGTGTTACTCTAGGCGTCCCCGCCCGTCGCTGCGGCGTGGTGGCCCGGGGCCCGCGCCCCACCAGCGCTACGACCGGAAAAGCTAGCAATGGCGTACAACAAAAAGCGCTCGCATATTAACAAACAAACCCGTCACATCGAACCCCCGCAGCGCAACGCAGTAAAATTCAGTGCTGACACACATGCGCGTTGGGCTTGTTTCTGCGCTTTTTTTTTTTTGCTTTAAAAGAAGCATAGGGGGGCGCGCTTTCCCTATTACAGTGCGTGTTTGGGTGCAGGCGTTGGATGGGTAGAGGTGGCGGGGGGTGGGTGGGTGATTGCAGCGTGCGCTGCATGCTTCCGCGCTTCTAGCATACAGCGGCAGCGGCTTTTGCAGGCGCGCCGTTCTCTCCCCTTCTTGGTTTTCCTAGTGCTTATTGAGGGCGGGCGCCTCTATTGGGAGGGCGCCGCTCTCCCACAAGGACCATATTTCATCAAGAAGCTGTTTTGGCACGGCGCGGCCCCAGGTGAGGAATAACTGCTCGTAACGGTGCTCATCGCTTTCGCGCCGCACCCACGACGCCTCCGCCAGTTTGCTTTTTTTCCAGGGCACATATTTTAGGAGGAGGTGCGGTAAAGCAACAACAACCGCGTTCAGCATGGAAGGCCGATCGCGGAAAAGTTTCATGACGGCGTCCGCTACGTACCAGTAATTTAAAAGTTGCTGTTGCTGTTTCGATTCAACGGCGTCTGCGAAGCACTCGTCTAGCACCTCCATCACCTTTACCACCGCCACGGGGGTGTGGCAGAGTGTGTCGCAGATGGCCACCACCACGGCGATGGACCGCTGCGTACACCGCCCGGAAAACTCAAGAGCTATAATTCGCCGCAAAAGTTCTTGCAGGGCGACGTGGCCGCACGCGCCCTCTGCTGAGGGAGGCCCTTGGTCGGCTGCAGTGGCCTTCCGCGCTTCGTCCATATTTCTTTCCTTACTGTCGCCAGTGCTTGGCTGCTCCGCCGGGCGGCCGGGCGCCAGCTTATTCTCGCCCCCCTCTGCCTCTGCGCCGCGGCGCTTGCTTTTGGCACCCGCGAGGTGCTGGTCCCTCCCGGTGGGCTGCTGCGCCGGGTTCAAATCCTGCCGCTTGTTGGCGTGGAAGGCAGCTGGTGCCTCCCGCGCGATGGTTCTGTCATGCGTCTCCCGCCTCCATGAGCTCGCGGGGGCGGGGTAAAAGTATTCGGTCCGGCCTCGCTTCTCCCTCTCCGGCGGCGCCGGGAAGGTCCCGCCCGAGATGAAGCCTTCCTGCCCCCAATGGGCCATCTATCGATCTGAACGGTTGGTGGTGTGGCTGGTTCTCTTTCCGAAATGCGGGGAAAAAACAACCAAGCAATTCAATAGAACAAATGCTGGGCCCATGCGTGCGGTGGCCCCCCGTTGTGGGTGAGAGGGGGCGTTTCCACCGCGCTACGCAAAGGCCATGGCGCCTGCAAAGCAGCAACCGGGGTGCGGAGGCGCTTCTGCTTCGATGCGCTGGGAAAGGTTGAGCGTGCTTGTGGGCAAACACGCGTGCAAATGGCAGATACGCTTTGCCGTCGCCGCTGAGAGTGGCGGGGTAAGAAGCAAAAATCAACAAAGCGCAGCAAAACGCGAGAATGGCAGGATGGCTGCGTACAAAGGAGAACGGCAAAGAAAAAAGAACTTGTATCGCGTTGCCTTCCTTTTCCGCCAGCAAAGAAGGCGGCGCCGGTCTCAGCCAAAGTGAGAGAAAGGCAACTGACGACGAAGTGCGCCCCCTCGCGCAAAAATTAAATGGCCGCCGTGCGGGGTTGTATGTGGCCGCGGGGTGCGGGAAAAAGAAAAGAAAAGCGATCAGCTTCCCTGAGTGCTCCGCTATCGGCGTAGATTCCTTGCGGGCTGTGGTAGTGGTGGTGGTGGGGTGGGGATCTGAGCAGACCCACTGCGATTTCCGCGGAGAGGTCTTTCTACAGCCTCGCTCTGCCTACTGCCTGCGCATTTTGACCCCAAGCTCCCTTTTTGCATAAAAAAAAAGGAAACAAGTACTCAAGCTTCGCTTCTTGTTGGCCCTTTTTGCTCATGTGGAAACAAGCTTCCCGCCGCCCTTCTTGTTGCTGTTGGTTGTTCTTGCTTTGGCCACGGCATGGCCTCGCTGTCTGTGGCAGTCTCCTCGTCGCGGTGCTCGCCCGCCGCGCGAACGGTGTATACGACGCATCGGAATTACACGAGACCGCGGTGGCGGAACGGAGTTTGGCGTTCCGCAAATAGGAGAAGGAAGGCGGTGCGCCTGTTTTTCCGGCGCATTCTTTCTCACCCATGCAACAACACACGCGACGGCCGTCGACCCCATCCGTCGCGTCGTGAGCGGAAGCTCCCCCGACACATTCCGCACGCGTTAAGTGCCTGAACGGTCTGCAGGGGAGAAGGCGAGGGCGGCGCATAGCGCTACAACGCCGCGAACCTCTTCACACGGCGTGGTGCTGCATGCGCGGGCAAAACCAAACCCCCCACCCCCCAAAAAAAAATTTTTAAAAATAATAAAAAATAATAATAAAAAAAACGACTGGGTCGGCCCGAAAGCCCCCCACCACTCGAGCGAATTCTTTTCACAGTCACCCTACGACAACAATGAAGCACTCAAACTTTTTGGAAAATTTTTTCTGCTTCTGAAGTCGCAGCGGCTTCCCACAGTTGCCGCAATCCACTACGCGGAGCAGCGGCGGTAGTCGGGGTTCGCTGCGCGAGCGTCGATTTTAAAATGAACGGAACGGAAGAGCGACGGCACAGCAGCATCAACAAGCAACACAAGTGCCGTTGCCAGCGGTGCAGTGCATCAGAAAAAAGGCCCACTACAAAAGAAAAAGTATTCTTAATTTTATTCTCTATTTTTGTTTCGTGCCCGTGTTCCTCACTGGCGCCGAATCAACAAGCTTGGCGCAACGTCGCCTGCGCGCACCCGTCTTCACGAAGGACCTTGCAATGAATTCCCCTGCCTGCGCACACCGCCGCGAAAACGGGTCCCTAGGCATGTGGCGCTAGCAAGGAGGTACAAAAAGGAATCGTCTTACTTTTTCCTTATACGAAAATGGATTTAGGAAAGGAAGCGCGGTAGGTGCTCCTCCCTTTCATCTAAATGGGCGTGTGCGTGTGCATACTACCCCGGTATCGCAGCGGTGTGCGCGACGGCTCGGACTTCTCTCAAATCCTCAAGTAACGACGCAAACGTGAGACCTGCAAGCGGCTTTTGGCCAGCGCCTGCGTGAGGCAGGGCGCATAGTACTGGATGGGCCTCCAAAACTCACATTTCACGAAGGTCAATGCAGCGATCAGCCGAGCAAGCAGCATCTTATGACTCGGCACGTCCGCGAGGAGAATTCACATGGTGGGGGTGGGGGTCTTGGCTCCTTCTCCTCACATTAGGAAAGAGCCGAACAAGGAGATCGTAGTTTGGCTCAGCGGACGCATCCCCCCACACCGGAGGAAGCCCACCAAACACCCACCCACCCACACCAGTAAACCAATTGGTGCACAAAGCAATCTACAAAAACTGAGGCCTCGCCGTGAACCCACAACGTGGCAGCCGTTGAAGACCCCGCAACCGCCCCTCCCCCTCGCATGACGAGCCGCTTCCACCACGCCACCAGAACTGAAGTCACGACCACGCGACGCACCACCTGCGTGGCCGCAAAGAAATCGTACGCAGGTAAAAAAGGTGCATCCACGCCGTGGGCGTCAAGAGGGTGCAATACCACGTCCAATTGCCGCGTCAAGACGCGCCGCCCCTCCTTTAGTGGCGTCACCCTGCAACGCGGCATTGCCCGTACAGACGCCAATGCGTTGAGCCAAACACTCGGCGC
>NW_021706251.1:0-6139 GCF_003719475.1 Trypanosoma rangeli
CATCACCCAGGAGCGCTACGAGCAGCTCAAGAAGGAGCGTACATTCCACAAGTTCACGTACCGTGGACTTGAGATTGACCCACTGTTGGCCCTCTCCGAGGAGGAGTTCAAGACCCTGGTTCATGCTCGCGCCCGTCGTCACATGAACCGCCACGCTGACATTCGTGCTCCCGTGCTGCTGAAGCGCCTGCGCGAGGCGAAGAAGGACGTGAGGGCTGGTGAGAAGCCAAGGGCTGTGAAGACGCACCTTCGTGATGTTGTCATCACACCCGAAATGGTGGGCTCCGTGGTCGGTATCTACAACGGCCGTCAGTTCAACGCGGTGGAGATTAAGGGTGAGATGATTGGACACTACCTTGGCGAGTTCTCCATGACGTACAAGCCCGTCATGCACGGTCGTCCTGGTGTTGGTGCCACGCACTCCTCTCGTTTCATTCCTCTCAAGTAGAGTGGAAGCGGAGGGAGAAGGAAATTGGGATGGGATGCGTGTTTTGTTTTGTTTTGTTTTGTTTTGTTTTTATTATTTGGTTGCGGTATTATTGACCAATTTAGTTTATATATATATATGTGTGTGTGTGTGTGTGGAATTGTCTTATAACATGTCTGTTTGTCTGTTTGATTGGTTGGTGGGTGTTGTTGGGTTTGCGACACAAATTAACAATAATAAAAAAGGTGTCAAATAGTCCAGTTGAGAAAATGCCAAAGAAAGGTGGGACGAAGAGGGTTTACGATTTATCTGATGAAAAACTTGATGCTTTAGTTGAAGCAATTGAGGGTGATTTAACAGTAAATCAAAAAAAGGCTTCAAAAAAGGGAATGACAAAAAAACAATCTTTGGATCTTAGTGAAAGGAAGGTAAATCATGCTATTTGTAAGGTACAAGATACTACAAGTGGGATGTCTTTTAACGAGGAAGAGTTGAGAATGGCCCTCTATGCTCAACGTATGTTGCAGGAAAAGGCCATCAAGGATGCTCAATACATCAATGTTGTGGTGCCTTTAAAGGAAGATCAAACTAAATGGCAGGAAGTGGCACCGAAAAAATACATTCGTTATGAGCAATTTGATGGGAGCCAAGATGCAATGGATTTTGTTGTTCGCCTTTTTACAAAGGAGCTCACGGAACCCTATAGCAGCTTTACATATGAATACTTTGTCTTTGGATGGCCTGATTTGACAGTGATTGCATATGGAATTGAAAGTGAGACAACTCCGGACTCGTCTGTTAAAGGGGAACGAGTGGGGGCGGTGGTTTCCCGAGTAACGCGAAAAGGACCTGGTCGTCCGCTGAGAGGTTATGTGGCGATGTTTGCCGTAGTACCGGAATTTCGTGGATTTCGGCTGGGAAGCCGTTTGGTAGCTCTTACTATTTCTTTGATGAGAGAGAAGGAATGTGAAGAGGTGTATTTGGAAACACCTTTAACGAATGCCCGTGCACTCTCACTTTACTTGAGCCTGGGTTTTGTGAAGACGAAGTTTCTGCCAAGGTACTATCTTGATCAATCTGATGCTGTTCGTCTCAAACTGTGGCTTAACAATGCCACATATTCTCACGGAGGAGTCGTTGGAGCAGACGAAACGCGTGAAATTGCTTAGATGCTAATAGTTATTTTTGTTTGGGTGGTTAATTCGATTGCCCCTCTGATTATTTGTGAGGGCTGATAACAACAACAAAGAGGACGTCTTTATTTGGGGAGTGGATAGGTGGAATAGTACGTTTACAATGCATATATATATATATATATATATATGGTTTTTCCTTTCCTATTCATCCTGTATAAGACCCAATGAAAGGAGACGTGAATGAATTGCTATGACGGAGAGAATCTGAATGAAGAACGGCAATATATTTGTTTAACCTCGACAATGATAACACAAAGGAAACACAAGTACATACACACAAAAAAAACAAAAAAAACAAAAACAAGGAAGAATAAGAAAGAAAGAACAACAACAACAACAACAACAACGAAAAACAAAGGCATAAGAATTGATCTTCTTATTGTTTATGTTTATTTTGCCCGATGCCGTTGGCGAAGGCCCTGAGTCACTCAGATTATGTTGTCGTCCTCCGTTTTTGGTTCTATCTGGGTTATTATTATTATTATTATCAATATTGTTGTTCTTCTTATTTCGGGATAAACTTATATCTGTATTTTAATGTTATTATTATTATGAGTTGCATCGTCATGATCATTATGTTTTTGTTTTATTTTATTTGTTGGTTATTTCTTCTCTTTTTTTTTTTTTGTTGTTGTTGCCGCTTTATTTACTTCCCGTACTGTTTAAAGATTATACTACAATGACAACTTTACGTCTACCTTTGCTGGGTGCTTTAGATAATGGAAGTGAAGGGGCTGTTGTTCCAACAGGTACCAAAGTGGCTTCCGAAGTTCGGGTGGGCAGAGCAGCACGGTTAGGCGACTTAAACTCTAGTAATCAGGTAGCCTTCTCGCCTAGTAGTCAGGATGAAGTCAAAACGAATTTTTCATTTGTCTCGCGAATCAGTAAGAACATTGAAAAAGTGGATGCTACTGCAGTTTCTCGCAGTAAAATGCTTAGTCCTTCCCTCAAGGAAAAAGCTGTTACGCGCAAAGACAAAATTAAACGAATCGAATCGTTCATGGCTGTAAGCTGCGCAGGGCATGTACCAGAACAGCAGCGATGGGCAAATATACGGAAGGTTCTGGATGATTTGGGTCTTCTTGAGCCCTCGCTTTCTGGCATCATTTTATCACTACGACGATATTTGAAGGATTTATTAACGGAGACGGAAAGTGTACAGGAGTCGCTGCGATCCGAAATACGAAATGTAGAAGAACGCACCTTCAAAAAATGTGAAGATTTTCTTGAAAGTCGAGTTCTTCAAGTTTTGCGTGATAAGAGAAAGGCAGAGGCAACGGCGAAGCATTTGCGTGAGGAAGTGCTCAAATTGAGAAGAGAACGAGATGATGATCTTATGAAGGCAAAGGAAGATGTCATGATACGCTTAAATGATTGTGAAAGAAAAGAGGATGAATTTCGCTTATTTCGAACGCTTATTGCATCTGTTTTCAAAACGAATGAGGGTCTTGTGAATCGTATAGATGACTTGGAGGCACTGCTTCGAAAGCATCGCATTGAGGTTCCACGGGTGAACGAGGATTTATATGCGTATAGTAAACCAAAAGGTGAAACTTCGGCCCCCCAGCATGTTACTGACGAGGTGAAGAAGATACGAGATCAGGTATCTCTGGAGTTTATGAAGGCATCAAGAGAAGAAATGAATCTTGCCCGTCTTTCGCTTCAACGAGAACTGTTAAATAATGCCTTCGATGATAGAACAGCATATCGACTTCAGGTAAACGGCCTGCGTAATGAAAATTTGTCTTTACAAACACAAATTGATGCATTACAAAATCAAGTTTTAGGTCTTGAAAAATATATTCATGAAAAACGCTTTGCGTCTTCAGGAGGGGATAGTGATGAGGTTCCACTAACACCAAGACCGAGGGATGTACCATTTGCCATTCAGACGGATCTTGGAATTGACTTGAGGAACAGTACGGCGCAGATTGTAGCAGAGCTTGCGGCGGTGGGAGCAAATTTAAAGCATCAATTAAATTCAGCTGTTATGACGCTTCGTCAGTTAAGTTCAGCAGTGGAATGGATGGAAGATGAAACTATGCTGAAAATTGCGGATGATACAAACACTCGGGGAGTTATACCAACCTTTCCAACTTCAGCATGGGCAACTATTCCTCATTTTTTGCGTACCCATGTTGGACCAGAGGTTACTAATCTTCGATGGACTGAAACAGGGATAGCCTTCTTATTATCTGTTTTTTTTTCTAATTATGACTCATTGCGGACAGCGTGTCGCTCTGTCCGTGACTCAAAGATGCTTTACCCTCGTCAATATCAACTATTCGAACGTTGTCAGCATTTGCTGGTGCGATTAGATGCCTCGTTGGATGAGACCCAAAGAGACGAGAACAATGTTCCTTTTGGTTATGTGGTGTCCCATTTTGTTTCCACCATGCTCGTGATGCGTACGGAAGACTCACCCTATTCTGGGTTACTCCAACCTGGGACTCTCAATCCATCTTATCCAAGTGGTGGGAAGGTGACTCCTGTTGAAATGGAGTTTGGGAAATACAGCTATAATATATGGTATGCTGCTCAAAGATACAAGGACCAACAACCATTGTGTCGATTATTTGTGGATGTGGTGGATGGAAGATTACCAGTAAAAATTTTTGAAGTTACGAGGCATGTACTACGTGTTGTGGAGAATCGTATTCGTAAATTTGACGTAGATGGAAGTGGTTTATTCACCTATAATAAGTTGGTGAGCTCTGTACTGAAACTTGTTGCAGATATGGATGCACAAGTTGGGCGTTGTGCAATTCTTGCAGTAACGGAAACGTTTCAAGCGAATCAAGCTCCTTTAATAGGGGGAAGAGTATTTATTTCATCTATCTTGGCAGATGAAACATGTGTGGAAAAGAATGCTATTTCTTGGAATCAGAGCCGTCGTTCATTTGCGGATTCACGCTTTCAAAAGAGTCGTGGAAGTGAAGAACCTCAAGGTGCTTCTGTTTTGACCCGTTTTTGGCGCCGCCTGGTCATTCAGCGCTACGAAAGGGGATACCGTCTCATGGAGAGGATTCTCGGGCCACTGGTGGTAGAAAGTCAGGTAGTCGTTGGAGTCTTTCTGCTACCTATTCCAAGTGCGTTGGAAGCCGTGAGGAAGTTTGATAGCCAATGCGGAACCATGACGGAGGAGGAGTTCAACACGAATTTTCCTATGTTTCCAGAGAACAAGGTTTCAGGTGAGGGGAATTGGAACCTCTTGTCGGAGACGCAGCAAGTCCCCCCACTCCTCACCAATGAATACGCAAACCTTTTGGCCGGACGTAAACCCACCCTTCGAGAGGGTAAAGGTATTCTGATGGAGGGACTTTTAAGGACCACATTGGAAGGCGTGCCTGTAATCAGTCGTTCGATGCACTTTCCTACGCATGAAAAGGAGGGGTCAGAAACGGATGCAATAAGGACCCCCGTTGTTTCTGAGGATGAAACGTTAAAGAGTTCACCGGTAAGGACGGCGCTGGCGAGGAAAAATGGCATTCCGCGGGGTAAGCGAGCGAAGGCCAAAGCGGAGAGGAAGTCCAAGGCAGCGACGGCAAGGGTGGAGGAAAGTAGTAAGGCAAACGTCTCCACATCGTCTTTGCCGGAAATTATACCCTCTGCAATGATGATCAATGCTGACAAGGAGTTGGTGGAGTGGTATGGTTTTTGTGCAACCCTTCGGCAATCTCTTCTTAACTTTAATGAAACCATTTTTAACGATGGAAACCTCCAAGGAGAGGGAGTACAGTCTTCAAATAAAAATACCGCGTTGCCGGAACTTCACGCCGAAGAGTTATCTATATCCACACATTGATGTAAGACCATGTAAATGCCTTTTTTTTTGCTTTACTTTTTCCTCGCCCACTCATTCAAGCGTTTTTTTTTTCTGTCTTATTTTTATGAGTGCTTATTTTTTTTTTGTTTGTCGCACACCCAGTAACTCATTGTCTCTTGATGTGCGTAGCCCAACCTGTTTTATCCTGGGTTTATGGATTCCCTTTTTTGCCTTTTTTCTTTTCTTTTTTTATTTCGTTTTGGCGAATGCTCCTAATTCCCTTTTACTCCCTGTGTTACCACGCATAAAGACGGAAAGGAGTATGACGGCTAACATCACCCAGGAGCGCTACGAGCAGCTCAAGAAGGAGCGTACATTCCACAAGTTCACGTACCGTGGACTTGAGATTGACCCACTGTTGGCCCTCTCCGAGGAGGAGTTCAAGACCCTGGTTCATGCTCGCGCCCGTCGTCACATGAACCGCCACGCTGACATTCGTGCTCCCGTGCTGCTGAAGCGCCTGCGCGAGGCGAAGAAGGACGTGAGGGCTGGTGAGAAGCCAAGGGCTGTGAAGACGCACCTTCGTGATGTTGTCATCACACCCGAAATGGTGGGCTCCGTGGTCGGTATCTACAACGGCCGTCAGTTCAACGCGGTGGAGATTAAGGGTGAGATGATTGGACACTACCTTGGCGAGTTCTCCATGACGTACAAGCCCGTCATGCACGGTCGTCCTGGTGTTGGTGCCAC
>NW_021706251.1:6164-10049 GCF_003719475.1 Trypanosoma rangeli
AGCAGCTCAGAAGGAGCGTACATTCCACAAGTTCACGTACCGTGGACTTGAGATTGACCCACTGTTGGCCCTCTCCGAGGAGGAGTTCAAGACCCTGGTTCATGCTCGCGCCCGTCGTCACATGAACCGCCACGCTGACATTCGTGCTCCCGTGCTGCTGAAGCGCCTGCGCGAGGCGAAGAAGGACGTGAGGGCTGGTGAGAAGCCAAGGGCTGTGAAGACGCACCTTCGTGATGTTGTCATCACACCCGAAATGGTGGGCTCCGTGGTCGGTATCTACAACGGCCGTCAGTTCAACGCGGTGGAGATTAAGGGTGAGATGATTGGACACTACCTTGGCGAGTTCTCCATGACGTACAAGCCCGTCATGCACGGTCGTCCTGGTGTTGGTGCCACGCACTCCTCTCGTTTCATTCCTCTCAAGTAGAGTGGAAGCGGAGGGAGAAGGAAATTGGGATGGGATGCGTGTCTCTCCGTGCGTGTGTAGCTGAGAAGTCTTTTGTCTCCGTCAAGACTTCCGTTTTTCTTTTGTTTTTGCTATGCTGTTTTTTTTTTGCGAATTTGTTTTGTTAATTTCTGAATGTTTCACGTTTCATCGAGGGTGTGGGCGGGGTGTTTTGCCTGCGCACACCTTGCAGATGTGTTTGCGTTTTTTATTTTTTTATTTTCCCGTTTTATTATTATTATTTTTTTTTCACTCTCGCAGGGCTTCTTGTGTTTGTGCACGCAAGCCGGAATTTAGTTGTTGCCGTCATTAAGGTGAAGGAAGTAGAGGCCGGGGTTTGAGGAAGCTAGTGAAGTGAATATAAGAGAAGAAGCGGGAGAAAATATCAAAAAAGAAAAAAAAGGAAATTAGGCCGCAATAGGCAAGGAATAAATACCCAAGGAGGGAAGGGAAGAAAGAGGAAAAAAAAATAGTTTTTTTTTTTTTTTTTTAGGGTGGGGTCTTGTTGCTGTTTGATTCTTCGAGTACAAGTGGGCGTGTGTGGGCACGGAAGGTTGGGACAAACTCTACAGCAGTAGAGAGGCGCCTTGTACATACCACACGTATAAATTAGTATTGCCGTATTGCCATTTGCAGCTGACCCACTCGCCAGCTTGCCTCATTCAACTCGTTGTTTTGGGTGAGCTTGCTACTGTTGCTCCGTTTCTTCGCTTACTGGCCTAGTCGATTCGTTGCATAAAAAAGCCTATCTTTTTTTATTATTTGGGTTTTGCTTCGTCTCTGGCGTACATCGCGTGATATACGCCTTTGCGATTCTGTGCGTCCGCAGCTGTGACGCGGCCAGTTTGGCAAAGGGGAGAACAGCAGCAGGAGGCGGAGCTGTCAGGACAGAGAAAGGCGGGGGCCTGCAAAAAAAAAACGAAACAGCTGTGGGTGAAACCTCATTTCTCCCACTGCCTCTGTGCGTGTGTGTGTGTGTGCTCTTCATTGTTTGTTGGTTTACGAAGCCGTTGTCGAGTTGTTGAGCCGCATATTTTTGAATTTGCGCGTGTGAGTGTACGTGTGTCTTTTCCACTCTCCCAGTGTGCAGTAGTGGGTGAGAAGGACGCAAAGTCTGCCACAGCCACCGTCGTGGCTGCCGTGAAATTGAACCTGCTTGTAGACACCCGTGAGGTACTCGGATCCAGCTCATATATATATATATATATATATATATATAGGCCGATAGGTGTGCTTAGATAAGGTACGTTTCACAGGTTATACAAGCGTAGGAAGGGGACGCGTTGGTAATTTGCTGCACCATAACAATTTGGTCCAACTAAGCCTTTTTGTTGTGCGTTGTTTATACTTTTTTTTGTTTTTGTTAATTGGGGTTGTCCGCTTCTTCGGCATACGTGTGTGTGTGTGTGAGTAATTGTTTGAACCACGAATTGTTCTCTGGACAATAGCGACACGGGATAGTAGGCATATACGCTTCTGCTCCCAGTCACTTAATTCGTTGTGTCATTTTATTTGGGAGAGAGGCGGTGCTGGTGGTGGAGTTGCCTTCTATCCACCATACGTGTAAAACATTGCTTTTAAATTTTGCACCGCCAACTATTCCACATCAGTTGTAAATTGCGAGCCCCAGATTGCCTCTCCGAATGCAACGAGAACGCTTTCGGCGCCTGGGCATTCCTGCCATTGAGAATCAGCGTCGTCTGCCTCGTAAGGCGGAGCGTGTTGACGTTCAGCGAAGGGTTTCTACTCGAAAGTCGCAGGTTAAAGAGGCGGCGTCTGCCACCAGCAGACAAGAAAACATAGATGCCGCCAGGGCAGTGCACGAGAGCGTGGATAGCAGGTCGATGTCACTCTCAAACTCAATACAAAATATTTTTATTTTGCCTCATCACAACACCGCGGCGAACTCCATTCTCGAGGGTGAATCGGGGTCACTGCCATTTGAAGGGTCACGGAGTTTCTCTTTGGATGGCACCCGCACCAGCCTTCAGAGGATGCCAAGACATCGAAAAGTTGCAGCTGAGTCTCAGTCCACGAATTTTTTTTACGTCGTGCCTGACAAAGTTAGAGGGCAGGCACTGGTAGATCACCGCGAAATGTTAGCGCGGCACTTGGTGGGCGAAACAAGTCTGGAGGCACTCTCACGACAAGATCTATGTGTGCAAGAGGCGGAGTCGTTTTCCCTCATTATACAATTGATGTTTCAAGACCGAAAAGATCAGGCAATTTTTTCCTACGGACGCCAACAAAAGGAGGACAAGTGGTGGGAGGCCTTCCAGGATGCTCAGACCTTTTTAGCGAAGGAGGAGGAGCGGCGCAATTTGATCGTTAGCAAGGAGCACCTTGATCGCCGGAAACTAGATGCTTCCTTCCTTGGCAGAGATGTAGACGACGATAGCGAAGAGAGCGACGCCGAGCGCACAAAAAACTGGTACTTGTCTGCATTCCATCTTGCGCTCCAGCAGACCGCACTGACCGAGGACGTCGCACGACAAAGGACGTACTTGGAATACAACAAGCGGTTTGAGGAGATCCAGTCGAAGTTTCGAGCCATACTAACCTCTCTCAAAAACATAGCACCGGTACGTTTTAACCGTCTCAGCACGTTTACCACCCTCGTATCGGAAAGCAAAGAGGACCTCCTCAATAACTACGAGCAAATGTTAGACAATATAATGGATGATGAGATTTATGATCTTGTAGAAACATTACTTGTTCGAAGCGCTACGACACGTACAAATCGCACCACACAAGCTAACGATCACGAGGAGGCTCAACAGCATAAAGGCATGTTGGACGAAGAATCATACCAAAAATCAACACATCAACTACATTTATATGGAAAACAATCATTTCCATCCATTCAGGTAGCACCCCACTACCCCCAGTTAACCATAGATAATTCGCTAACACTAGAGCACGACGAAGAAAAAGAACGAGACCGACTCCACGACAGCGAAATTCTAGAACTCATAAAACTTATTAAAGGAGCAGAAAAAGTATTGTTGAGCAACCAAGAAAAAAAAAGAAGTCTATGCCTTCCATTGCACTACAAGATGAGCAAAACATAATGGAGACAATAACCACAGAAATACTTGAAAAAGACGCATCCACAAAAGAAAAAAAAGAGTTCACAGAGAAGACTAATGCCGACAAGTATACAACAGACATCTTAATACACGAACTCGACACTCTTATTCAAAACAACAACACCGCTCGTGGTGTCCTGGCGGACGAGGAGCGCGGCGGCAGGCGCAACTTGTGCTTCGCCCACCTCTTGTCGGAGGAGAGAACGCGGCGGCGTGAGCTGCGGTGGAGCGAGGCGGCAGCGTGGAGGAGCTCGGAAAGGAGTACGCCTGTGAGAGGCTGGAGCGCGCAACGAAGGCCCTTGCCGTGCAGGAGGACGCCGCTCGTGGTGTCCTGGCGGACGAGGAGCGCGG
>NW_021706251.1:10074-10654 GCF_003719475.1 Trypanosoma rangeli
CGTGGTGTCCTGGCGGACGAGGAGCGCGGCGGCAGGCGCAACTTGTGCTTCGCCCACCTCTTGTCGGAGGAGAGAACGCGGCGGCGTGAGCTGCGGTGGAGCGAGGCGGCAGCGGTGGAGGAGCTCGGAAAGGAGTACGCCTGTGAGAGTCTGGAGCGCGCAACGAAGGCCCTTGCCGTGCAGGAGGACGCCGCTCGTGGTGTCCTGGCGGACGAGGAGCGCGGCGGCAGGCGCAACTTGTGCTTCGCCCACCTCTTGTCGGAGGAGAGAACGCGGCGGCGTGAGCTGCGGTGGAGCGAGGCGGCAGCGGTGGAGGAGCTCGGAAAGGAGTACGCCTGTGAGAGTCTGGAGCGCGCAACGAAGGCCCTTGCCGTGCAGGAGGACGCCGCTCGTGGTGTCCTGGCGGACGAGGAGCGCGGCGGCAGGCGCAACTTGTGCTTCGCCCACCTCTTGTCGGAGGAGAGAACGCGGCGGCGTGAGCTGCGGTGGAGCGAGGCGGCAGCGGTGGAGGAGCTCGGAAAGGAGTACGCCTGTGAGAGTCTGGAGCGCGCAACGAAGGCCCTTGCCGTGCAGGAGGACG
>NW_021706255.1:0-10603 GCF_003719475.1 Trypanosoma rangeli
TTCTAGTGATTCTGCCACCACGTCGGCGTCAAAAGATCCGCGAAGGCCACCTCATCGTAGTTAAAGACGTGGCAACGAATCAGTTCCAGCTGGTCGTCATTCAAAGCCTCGGCAAGGGCCGTATTGTAGCGGCAAAGAGACTGCGGTGTCAGAAATGGAGTTCCATCCAGAAAAGAGTACAGTGCAAAGCGAAAACGGCGAGAGTCAGCGAGCGAGGAAGGCCGAGTGGCAGCCCTATCCGTCAGCACCGCACTGCTCGCACGCAAAACCGAACACAACAGTGACGCGCTTTTCTCCTCCTTCTTGCTCTTTCGTTTTGCCTGCCGCACCTCCTTACGCATCTGCTTCAGCCACTCCCATGTCTCAGCAGCACGGCGTGCGATGCTGCCGTTGCCCGCAAAGGGTTCGTGACTCACCGAGGTGGCCCCGTTGGGGGGAACGCGAAACGACGGTGGCGTTTCATTGCGGATGTACGTTACGTTTCCCGCCACCTCGCGGGAAGGGCCAGCCGCTACTGGCCGTACACGGTTCCGGGAAGACGAGTGTGTCATTGCGTGGGGCACAACAAAACCTCGGTGGCACTCCCACGCACAGACCACAGGGTGATTGCCCCCCTCGTTTCTCTCCTATTGCCGTTGCTCTGTTCGCCGAGCAAGCCAGGCGTAAAGAAAAAGCGGCAGATGATACACCTGCCACAAACAGAGAGAAAAACGTAGGGAAAAGGGGGAAAAAAATGCAACAACTGCAGTCACAGTGCCCAGTCAACAAACCCACATACACGTGTCTGCAAGCGTAAATGACTTGGTTCGTCCGCTGCCCAGCTCTGTCAACCCATGACTGTGGCAAACCAACAGTGCCCCCTCTTCCCGACACGCACATAGTCATCTGAAACCCTCTGTCTCTCTCACATGTGTTGTAGCAAAAGAAAAAAAAAAAGTTACACTAGCCGCCCCAACTCCGGGGAAGCGCACAGAAGCCGCGAGAGACCACCCGGCCAGGCCTGAAGGGCGCACTTCAACGATTTCTCCTTCATCCACTCCGCCTCCCGCAGAAGATCCGTCAGAGAACCGCGAATTAGGCTTACGTCCCCCGCGTCGCCCTTATCATCCTCAAGGAGTGAAAGAGCCTCCACAACCCGCTCAATCAGGTGCAAAAGCACCCGCCGATCCAAGGACGTAAGAGGCGCCCGCCCGGTGGTTTGGTGTGGGAGGGTGGAGGGACGCACGCCAATCCAACGGGCAGGAAGCAAGGCGGACAGAAAGTTCGCCGAGACACATGTTCCTTGCTGATGCTGTGGCAGTGGTCGTCGTCGTCGGCGTCGTCGTGCGGCAGCGTCCTCGCCAAAAAGTCCCAAGAATGTCAGGGCGATACGCATTCCATGCGGATCCCCGTCGACGAGAACAAAAATCGGTAGCTTGGGCAGCTCACAGTGAAGCCTGCGTAGAAGCAGACGGGAGGCCCGGCACGGGTATCCCTTGCTGCAAAGAAAAACACAGCGGCTGAGGGGCGCACCGAGGCCCAGAACGCCCTCTGCCTCGACGAGCGTCCGGAGTGTACTCTCCTTCTCGACAAGGACCACAGCAGCTGGCAAACTCCCGGGGCCCCCTGCACCACGAAAGTGACAACCACGCACCCCCACAGCCATGTCGACAATAATTCCAGAAGCCTGTCGCGTGCCATCCACCACCACGGTCCCCATCGAAGCAATGGCAGTTTGTGCCAAATCCCCCTGCGACTGCGGGATACCCCCCTCCGTCAGCTGCGTCGGATGAGCCGCGAAGACCGAAAATGTTGAACTTCTTGGAATGTCAAAGGAAATGTATCCAACGAGAATACTCTTCCCGCTCGCATTAATGCGAAGTCCCTCACGTGTGTAGCATCGCTGCCTCACACCCACGGGGGTGTCAACACCCTTCGATGCAGTGTGAACGTTCAGCGGACGAGCGGAATTCATCCAGCGACAAAGATGTTCAATGCTAACATGAACGTCCCGTTGTCCATTAGGAAAGAGCGGCGTGTTCCGGTAGTACACGTCTCGCTCTGTACACGTCAGGCCCTGATGCACCATGTCCACTACGCACGAGAGAACATACAAGACCTGAGCGCTGCGCCGCAACACGTTCAGAGGCTTCTCTGCCGATGCGCCTTTTAACACGTGCAATTGAGGCGCTTTCTCCATGCAAGCCCCGCAAAGGACATAGCGAAGGTGAGAAGCCTGTGATGAAGCCTTTGTGGCGGCAGTGGTAGGCGGGTAGAGGAGGCCCACGAGGTACGCATCCACCACGGCCTCGGCTGTGGCAATGACCTCCTCGTCGCCCAGCATATATATATATTCGCTCCCCTCCCCCCTCTCACTGTGGCTACGGCACCGGCGAACACAAGGTGCCTGTGTTATGTGCGTCACATGACACAATGATGCAAAAAAGACCAAAGAAAAAAATCCACACTAGCAAAGCGCCCCCGCGTTGACGCCTTCGAATTTCCAAGGCACACACATACACACCCTCCTTGGCGTCCATGCTGCAGGGGTCGTTTGTCTCTCTCCCACACGCGCCTCGCTTTCACACATTGATAAGCTTCATTGTCTACATTTCGCGCTGTAATATACATTATGTCTGGCGATTCAAAAAGGGAGGGGGCGAGAGGTAAAAAACGGTCCACACACATAAGGATCAAACTCACTGATACTTTACATGCAAGCGGCGCCAAGTAAAACTACTGACGTTTTTGCGCTGTCTCTCATTTTTTTTCTTCATGCCTATCACCTTCCTTCGCCCACCCCCCTCCCCCTACGATTAACCGCGGCTCAGCTTGCCAAGCACAGGCAGGAGCCACAGACATCAACCCCGACAGAGACGGAAAAGCGCGGGGAGCCCACCAACGCAACCGCCGCAACACACACATACACATAAGAGGAAAAAAAAAACACTCGCCTCTTTTATTATCGTTGGAGTTGTGGGGGATCATTTGTCTGCACGCACAGCCGCACACACTTATCCCCGTCGCGGCTACATCTGGTGCAGCACCGCCATCGCTATGCGGAACTCCTCGTACGTTGCGCGTCCGTCCCCGCGCCAGGTCATTCCATCAAACAATTTCTTCACCTGGCACTTGGCGAGCGGAAGCCCAAAGAAGTCCAAGGCCTCAATATCTCGCCGAAAGGCCTCACCGTTGATTGTACCTCGCAGTCTTCCATGCGAACCTGTGGCCGTGCGCACCAGCTCGTCACCCACGCTGGCCGCTTCCCCCTCCTCCCAGTCCGCACTTCCGCCATAGTATTCCCAGAGACGCACCATATCATCCTCTTCCGCGTTCAACAGAGCCTCCTGGAGCCAAGCATCCGGTTTTGTGCTATTTGGATAGTAAAGCGGTAGTACGTCCAAACGATAAGCGTCCTTTTTAACAGGTATCCTTGGACGTCTCTCAGCAGGCCGCTTCAGCACCACCTCCTCCTCAGTCGGAAACGCAATGGGAATAAAAAAGCCGTCTTGTTCAGCCATAAAATCGACAAACTCTCTGGTGTCCATTTCATGCGTAAAATCAAACATACGCTTCGTCACGGAAGGTGCGTCCAGTGTGCGGCTTGTGTACTGCACCAGCGGATTGTCCTTCCACTCGAGGAGCTGGCTGGGATCATGCTCCAAATAGCAGAGGGCTCGCACAAGGAGATCGGGAAGCAAATCGCTAGTACTGCACCAAAGCTCTCGTTCCATGAATGCCTGTAGTGGACCGCCACTTGCAAGAACAATATTGTCGATGCGGTTAGGCCTGGAGGGGAGACCAAGTTTTTCCCAGTCGTTGTACAGTTGGCCACGCAGGGACGCTTCAGCAGCATTAGCCGGATCCGGGTCGCCAATCACTTCATGCAGAAATGTATGCCAGCTGCACTCTCTCTGGTCCCAGCTCACCACATAGCCGTGAATGTTGGGCGCTTCCCGTCCCATCTGAAGCATACGTTCCCGCTCAAGCGGAACAAGTGCATTAACTACATAGACGTCCTCTGCGTGGAACTTCACCACCTCCATGTCGTAGGCAAGTTGCACGTGCTCTGGCTCTGGAACGGACCACTTCACGTAGAGTTGGGATGGGGTCATAGAAAAGGCGCTGAGAGCGGCGAAGGCCCCCATCACACGCTGCGAGGTGAGTGCATAATCCCAATCCTCGCCAAAAACTTCGTGGAAGCGCGCGCGACCCGCCTCCGTTACCTCTGGGAGAGACGTGTGGTATTGATGCATCGCGTAGTACATGGAGGAAGAAAGGTGCCTATCGACAAGGCGGGCACAGCTTTGCCTATGGAACTCCTGCCTGATGCGGATGTGTTTCTCGGCAAGGAGGCGCTCCACAAACTCCATGAGGCAATGTTTATTGGAGGTGTGAGGCTTCAAAAGAATCACGGCAGTGTTGCGAAACAGCAGCGTCACATCCTTCTCGTCCGTCTCGTCCAACAAGCGCCCCAACGTCGAGCCCTTGCTCTCAGCTCCACTCACATTGAACTCTTGTACACAGTCCGGTGGCGGCGCGCCCGCCTCGCCATTGTCATCCACGAGCGGAATGTGGGCAGTGTCCGCCGTCGTCCCCTCAGTTTCCGCGCGACACAGCTCCTCTGTCAGGGCCGTCAGCAGCACCAGCAGGCGGGAGGTGTCACAGTGTAACAGGTGTTCAAAGACGCCCGCCTCACGTCCACCGGAGGTGACCTCCGGGTTGTCAAGCCACACCTGCAGAACCCGTTCCGGCACACCCTGGCGCAACAGGATGTCACCAAGGTAGTCCTCGGCCAGCGCACAGTTAACCCACCTGACGCGTTCTCGCATCGCCTGCAGCGCACCCTGGCTGACGTGCAGCCCGTTGTGCACGGTGTCCGGCGCCATGGAAAGACCAAACTCCCTCCATCGTTGAAAAAGCTGCCCACGAATACTCTGCGGCGCCGCCGCTTTTGGGCAGTCGTCACCGATGACCCGCTCGAGAAACACTGGCCAATGCATGTCCTCCTCAAACCATGAGACGATGTACCAGTGAAGCAGGGAAGTGGCAGACTCGAGGGAGTTCTTCAGCTCCGGGAAAAAACCATTCACAACAAAGATGCCGCTTCCTACAAGCTCCGCAACTACCAAATCCGAACGAATCACCAACTTCCGAGTAGAGTTTTTCCAGCACTCGTACAGGTGCTGCGGTGTCACCCCACCAAGCACCTCCAACGCCCGGTACGCATTCACAACAACACCTCCGTCCACAAGCTTATCCCAGGCGACGCCAAACTCCCGACGCGCCCTGTCACGCTCCTCCTGGGTTAGGTGGATGGCTGACACATCCCCCACTGCATACTTGGAGGCGGTGGCGTACAGGTGATGTACGAGCCCCCTCCCCCGTACCACAGCACCACTTATATCCCCCTCCTCATCGACACGCACCTTTGCATTTGAAAGCGCCATCTCGATCGTCATGGCGAAGGGACGGCACAATGCGTGACTCTTGACAAGCAGAAAGGCAGAGTTGCGTGGCAGCTCAGCACGACAACGGGTGTCCTCAGCCTTAAGTAGCTCGAGCGCCGCCGCGGAACCCTGTCCACGTACGGTCTCGAACAAGCGGCGCCCGTCGCCCCATGGTAAGGGTGGGTTTGTCACCGTCCGGCGCAACACATACGGTGAGACGCCTAACTGTTTCACTGCAACCCGGCCCACCGGGTCGCACTGCAAACCCAGCGAGAGCCACAGCTGTCGTTGATGTATGGCCTCCAGGGCACTCGTGGATGTCATTACAGCCCCCTCAAAAGGGTCAGGTGGACATTGGAATCCAGCACTTTTCCATTCCTCGCAAAGCCTCCGTTGCAGACTACCAGGCTCTGCCGCCTCCACGTATGGGTCCCCAATAATCTGTCCTATGTAGGCAGCATAATCGGCGTCAGCGTTGTCCCATGAAAGCAGGAAATACCGCTTCACGGAAGTCGCCAAGTTAAACACCTCGATGCTGTGCAGTGCGAATCCGTTGACAAGGTACAAACCGGAGTTTGGCATCTTCCCAATGTAGAGTGAGGGAGCAATGCGCGTTCGCGGCTCACAAGCATCCCAAAGCTCCTTCAGACGCAGCGCAGACAAATTAAATTCCACAGCCACATCCACAGCATTTCGAACCTTGCTAGCATTCCACCTTTCACCAAAGGTTGTCTGAAAAGCATACATTGCATCCCCGTCAAGGGCATACTGTGAAGGTATCCGCTTCACAGCGTACCAAAGAATATCTGCTTGAAATTTGTCTCCCACGTGTTGCACAGCTGGCGCAATGGTTCTTATGCTTCCTCCCGCCTCAACCTGTACCTTGTGACGCTGCAGAAAGTCTGTGATGTACGCCGCCGCGAGTCCTTCAGATTCAGTAGACAAACATTTGGGATTTACCAAAAGAAAGGCGTAGTTACGCCTTAATATCACAGTGGCGTCGGCAACAGCGGCTGCTGCAGAACAAGAAGAAGTGACACCTGCCAATTCATTGAGTTGACACTCCTTCGCGACTGCCTGCTCATTGCAGCGCTCCTTCACGTCATTCTTATGGCCGGGCCACCCCACAGCGGAGGACGGCGGTTTGGGAATTGCCGCAATGGAGTCAGTGCTCTTGGAGACGAGGTGCATGCCGCCAGACGACTGAAGGCCAACCAGCTGCGCCACCAAGAGCGGATTCTCAGTGCAGAGTTTATCAAGCACATCACTTACCGCGTCTACCGGCTCGTCGCGGTGACGTACCAACGGGTTTTGCAGAATTGCACGCAAGTACTCGGGGTTCACCCCTCCCTGAATGAGAAGCCGGCCAAAGACGTCCTCCTCCACGTTCGTTCCAAGCCATGCGACACGGTCGGCGACTCCCGCGATGGGCGAGGCGGAGGCGTGAAACCCGTTGTCAACGCCGTCAGGCGGCTGCTGCAGACCCAACTCCACCCACGAGGCCCACAACGAGTTCCGCAGCGAGGCCGTCTCCGCCGTGGCCGGGACGTCGCCTCCAATGACGTAGTTGTGGAAATCGTCCCATGTCATAATGTCCACGTCCCACATCACCACGTACCAGTAGATGCGCGGGCCGGTGTACATGCGAGCACGGAGGTAGGGGTAGAATCCGTTGACCACGTAGAGGCCCTCCGCTTCAAGGTAGGCCACGTAAAGGCTAGAGGAGAGACAGGCCTTGCGAGGAGCCTCGTCCCAGGCCTTCAACAAGTCCACAAGCCCCATTCTTCCTTCCGCCTCCGCGGCGTTGATGATCATGTGAAGGTTTACAGCTGTGCTCCATGTGATACCAAAGGTGCGTTCAAACTCCACCATTTGCTTCATCGTGATGGGTAAATCCTTGATGCTGCGCCCCATGGCGTTGCGATAAAGAGCTTCATACTGCTGATCCACGAGGTGTTTCCCAATCACCTCCTCCATCATCAAGTGTCCAGAGGCGATCACCTCGAGACGATGCTCTTGCAAGGCGGAGGGCACCCATTCCACCACCTCCGGGGTGCCTGCATGAGGTTTAACCCAAACAAAGGCATAATTCATTTTTATAGCTCGCAGAAACTGCGAGGTAAGCGCCTTAATACGGCGAATGACCTCGCTGCTCTGCTGGTGCCTCGACAACGTCTGCCGCGTATAACACAACATCTCACTGCCCGCTTGGCCCGGTTGCATCCAATGTGTCTGATGCGTCTGCTGCTGCTCTTCATCCTCCACGTGCTGAGGAGTTTGTAAGGCGGGATTGTCACGGTGCTCGTTCCGGACGTAAGGGAGCAGTAGTGAAAGCGGCACACCATCGAGCAACAACTGCTGCACAAACGGGTCCTCCGGCAACTCCGCCTCCAGCCACATCTCGCGGTCGGCAGCTGCCTCTAAAGGGCCCTCCGATGCGTAGAGCGCACTCGTCGCCCGAGAAACCGGCTCCAGCTGCAGACCAAGAAACTTCCACTCCTCCGCAAAGGTGCGCTGCAGGCTGCCGTGAGCGGCGGCCTGAGGGCTGACAGGATCGCCAATCAGCATCTTACAAAATTCCTTCCACGTCCATGTGCTTTCCTTCCACTCCACCTCAAAGACATACACGCGGCTACCCGGTTTTCCGTAGCTCTCTCGAACAAAGGGCACGAATCCATTGATAACGAAGACGTCATGCGATTTCAGGAATGCCACGTACAACCCCCGCCCAAGTTTCTTTGAGCTCGACGCATCCCACAGCCGCAAGAGCTCCGTTGGGGAGAGATTAAACTCCTCACACGCGGCGATGGCACCCATCAGTTTCCCATCGGCCACGCTGTGGTCCCAGGTGACGTGAAAGACCTCCCGAAAACGGTCCTTAAGGTCGGCGCTGATTTCATCTTGCAGAGTGGAAGCGGTAACGTCGGCGAGCTGGGCGACGGTGCGGAACGCTGCACCGTTGAGGTAGCACTCCACCGCTCGCGTGCTGAAGATGGACAACTCCTGCTGCACCACTACGCCAGCTTTATTGAGTGCCTGTCGCACCCGCTCGATGGCGCACTCGCTCACTGCAAAGGGCTTAAGCATCACCACTGCACGGTTCGTGGGGGTTTCCGTGTATACAGCCATGACCTGTTGCTCCGCCTCCCGCATGATGTCCACCATCTCGGATGTTTGCTTGTTCTCAAGCAGGTCAAACACACAACTCGACAGCCACTTGCCCCCCAGCGTCACTTCCTGGTTTGAGCCCCATCGGTAAAGAAGTGCCCCTGTAAGACCGCACCCCTGCAATCGCAGCGTGAGGGGGTCGTGGGAGAGCGGGGTGCGCATCCAGAGATGACGCTCCAGCACCGCCTCCAACGGCCCTGCGGACGCGTGAACCCCGTTGTCCGTCGTCGTCGGTGGGTAGCGCAGGCCCAACTCTTGCCATCGGTCGCGTATCAGCCCACGCAGGCTGTCGGGGGGTGCGTTGCTGGGATTCGTGCTTCCAACCAACTCCTCACGGAAGGCCCGCCATGTCATGCGCGCCTCTGGCCAGGTGACAATGTAACACGTCACGTTCGCGTCTTCCGCGCCATACGTGTCGCGCAAGTAGGGGTAAAACCCATTGATAACATACACGTTCTCGGGGGCAAAGTATGCCACATATGCCCCTGGAGCGAGCTTCAGCGTCTTTGTGGCGGATCCCCACATCATGTTAAGCTCCTCGGCGGAGACTTCACCAAGGGTGTGTATGGCCGTCTCCGCATTCCAAACCCGACCCGAACGCAGTGCGTCCTTCCAAGCGATACCAAACGCCTCCTGGAACATGGCTCTATTCTGCGTCCCAACGTTGATAGACATCGGCGGCACCTTGACGGCGTAGCGGGCTATGGTTCGGTAGTGTTTGTACATCATCTGCTGCGAGGCAATCTCAGTACCGGAAACGTGGCGCTGAGCAACGAGCTGCACTCCCTGAACACGCATGACACGCTCCTCCACGAGTGCCCGCGTTTCCGGCGTGTTGGCGTGCGGCTTTACAAACAAGAGCGCTCGGTTTCGCTTTTCCTCGGCATCCTCGTCGTCGAGCACAATCGTCCAGTCCGCGGTGCCTGACACGGTGGCGGTTGCGCCTAACCCAGCCCCCACTCTGTTGGCGCGCTTCAGCGTCTCTGCGTCAAAAAGCACTGAGACGTGGTGCAGCACCTCGCTGCTCTGCATATTCTCAAAAAGCTCAAACACCGGTCGACTTTTCCCGCAGTATGTCACGGTGGGGTTCTTCACCAGCTGCTCAAGAAACTCCTGTGAGACGCCCTCGCGAAGGAGCGCACGTCCAAAGTCGTCCTCCGTGGCGCGACGATGCATCCACACAAAGCGGTGGGCCATTGCCTCAAGCGGGCCGCTGGCAGTATCCAGGCCGTTGTCCGTCAGGCTCGGCTCCTTGCTCAGCCCGTACTCCCGCCAGTGATCGTACAACAGACGACGCAGCGACGTTGGCTCCGCCGCGCTGGGGTCCACTGCGCCAACCACCTCCAGGCGAAAACTATTCCACGTATACCTTGACTCCGGCCAGGAGAGCACAAAAACACAGGTTTGACTGTCGGGGGCAGTGAAAGACTCCAGCAGCCGCGGGTAGAAGCCATTGATAACGTACATCTGCTCCTGTTCAAAGTAGGCAACGTAGAAGCCGTACTCGAGCCGCGCACACGACTTGCTGGCCCACCACTGCGCATCCAGCTCTTGCGGGGTGAGGCCAAGCATCGTCATGGCGTCCTCCGGTGTCATCACTCGCCGCCCTTCTATTGCGGCGTCCCACAACTCGTTAAACGCCAAAAAAAAAGAGACGCAGTTTCCTCCGATATAAATGCGTTCAAGTCCTCCACGTGGCATGCAGCCAGGGCAGCCACAGCGCTGTAGTGGCGCTCCACGTAGGCTCCACGCTCAATTTGAGGACCAGACAACAGTATAATCTCATCCACGCGTACCCCGTAGGACTCAAAGTGTTCACGCGCGGCATCGAGGAATCGTTCACGGCACGCCTGGGGCTTAATCAGCACTAGTGTTGTATTCGTCATCTCTGCCGCCATTCCGTGACCTCACGGCTCAACAACCACGCTCTCTTACCTTCAATCGTTTCTCCAAAGCTGCACTGTGTGTGTGTGTGTGTGTGTGTGTGTGTGTGTGTGTGTGTGTAT
>NW_021706258.1:0-3586 GCF_003719475.1 Trypanosoma rangeli
AGAAAAAATAATGTTCTCCTCCTTGGAGGCTAAGGCATCCGCCACGTGCCGTTGCGTGCTTACCGCGTCTTTGTGCCGGAGCGCGTGGATGTCTCCCTTGAACCCGTGAGGGTCCACCTCACGCACCAGGTGTCCAAAGTCTCGTGCCGCCGTCAAAAAGGACGGCGCTCCCAGCACAAAATCCCTCACGACGGGCGTGAAACCCACTAGCCGCCGCAGCCCACCGGCATGTGTCTTGCCGTTGGCGGCTGCACGCGCTAGTCTACGCACAATAATGCCGCTACCCTTATGCACCCTGTTCCCGCAGTCGCTAGCGGCAGTGAAACGAGGGCAAAACATGTGCATCCTACTGGTTCGTTGGCCAGCGTGGGAGAAACAAAAAAAAAAAACGTGAAGGAAAAAAAGGTCATGGAGGCTCACACATGTCCATTTTCCGGGTTTTTTTTTGGTTTGTACACGTCTCAAGGAGACATAAAAAAAAAAAACCGTGCTGCAGGGAGAAGCCGCACCTGGAGTCAGAGCGGAAATGAGGAGAAAGGATAGCAAGGGCGGGGGAGTAGGTGCGCCCGCGCCCGCACGCACTAATCATCCCCCTCCCCTCACGGGCGCCACGCCCAGCACAGCCGCAGAGCGACAAGGAGAAAATCAAATTGAGAAATGCGGAGAGAAGATGCGCGTAGTGGCCGCAAAGCAAGCACATATCGGCATGCCCACGAGGACGCCAGCTGCAAGGCAACCACCACCCAACCACCCCAACACATACATATACACACACGCAGCAGTGAGAACGGCAAGTTGCTGTGTAGTTTCCCTCCGCCTTATTCCTTCTTTCATTGCAGGTTTGTTATGGTGTTTTCGTTATCCAAACTTCAGCTCGTCTGCGTTTTGAGCCTCATGCAGCCCCTCAGTACTCCGCACCTGTGGCAGCGCCGGCAGCAGGCGCTCTACGCATGGAGCAAAGATGTGAACAATGGCCGCGGCAATGAGTACGCTCGCGATGGGGGAAAATAACATCGCCTCTCTCTACGGTCTGAAAATCCATGCGTCCCCCAGGAGAGTAAGACCGGTTCCTACCAGGCACAACTGTGGAAAAAGTAGCGCAAAGAAAAAAAAAGAAGAGAAGTTGCGTGCACGCCGCCCAGCCAATCTGTCGCATGGGCCGCCACACCTCAGGGGCTCCCATCGATGCACGTCAAAGCAGACTCACACGCAGACACACACTCACACACACGCAGACACACTCACACACACCTCAATCCACGAGCCCTCTATCTCCCGTCGCTTCGGCAAGGCGGACCCCGGTGAGCGGAGGCCGCACTACTAGTCAGAGTCACTGTGGCTGAGACGGTACAGTTGCCGACGCAGCCGCTCCCTCTCAGCTTCCGCCACCTGCCTGCTGCAAAGTATCTGAGGCAGCCAACTCTCCTCCAAGCTTGACTGCAGCAGCAGAAGTCGCCCTTTGCTCATCTCCTCCAGAAGAAAGGCAACTAAATTCACGGCGTAGCGTGTCAGGCACAGCTCCAGCAGCACGCACAGGATACGCGGCAGTGCAGCATAAAAGCCAAGGAAGGAGCCACCCGCAGCGCCACCCCCGTCGCGCAGATTACTGCCTGGTGCTAGCGCCTTGTACCGTTCCCGCCAATTTCTATGACGGTCTAACACGCCACTCTCCTCGTTGTAAAGCCGCCAGCCGTAAAAGCGAAGAAAAACCACGTAACTGTAGTGTATGCGATCCATTATGCTGGGATGGCGAAGCTGTTTGTAGTCCTCCCACGTTACCGGCCGCTGGAGTTCCCAATCAGAAATCAAAGAGCTCGACGTACACTCCCCGTCCACTCCCATGCTGGCGTAATCCTCCTCCCTTTCTGTACACCTCCCCGTCGTCACACCAAACTGCAGCGACGGCATAAGCAACCAGAGCAGCCGGTTCCAATTCAAACGCAGCAGCTCAATTCCATCGGAGCTAGACAATCGTGCTGACTGTTCTTCCTCTGAAAAGCCTGGCCCGTTCTGGCACGGCGGCAAAAGTGCCTGATGAAGAGCAATAACCCGCAGAAAACTTGTGTCATGTTGCGCCTCTCCCACCCGTTGTGGGGGTAGTCGCACCTCCACCGAGCGGCAACCGCGGTAAAATGACACGGACGGATGTTCCCGGAAGTATACCCCCGCTGCCGCTGCTTCCTCGGTCTTCTGACGCAGCGTCACAAGATAGGCCTCAAGATCATCTACCAGCTGTGGTGCTGCCTGCTCCAATGCGGGGCACTCCTGCCGGGGGTCTTGACTCACCCACATCCCGCGTCGTACTGTCCTTCTCTACGAGGTGGCACAGAAGAGTCTGTGGGCGTTGAGAGGAGTGGGAGCACCGCGGCAGACCAAGCACGGCAATATGGGGGGATCAACACCCGTGCACAACGCAGCCAACGCAATACAAACGTACGCGTACTTCAAAAAAAAAAAGGCAATGAGCGGAGCGGCGCTGCATGACGCCGAGACGCACCCAACCCATGCAACCCTGCAAACAAAAACAACACCAAACGGAGGGCAAACAAACAACAAGCAATACAATAAAAACGCGTCCTACGCTGCTGCCGCCGCCTCCTCCCTCCCACCCCGTTTACTCCAGAGCTGCTTACGCCCCGAGCGACACACACCAGCCACGCAGTGCGTGAACGTGTGAGGAGGAGACGTAAAAGAAGGAGGAACGCAGTTGGTTTACTTCGCCTTGAAGCGTGTCGGTTTCATTCGTCCGAACGAGAATCAAAAGGATGCAGCTTCGGCAGCGCCATCACCGGTCTCGCCACGGGGGCTCCACGGTAGCGTCCACGAAACAGCTCCGTGTCTCCATATGGCGCCGGTAACGAGCCCTGCAGCGGCCGCTCCCCAACGTCACCGCCACCCACCCGCCACTCAAACCCAAAGTGCAGCACATCCTTCAACTTCTTCGCCTTCTCCAACTCGTGTACATCGTGGAGCGTCCCAACCAACTTTTTGTTCACAAACAACAGCGGCAGCTCAGGGGTTTCGCTCACCTCCAGAAGCTGCCTGCGGAGCGCGTCGGCGTGAATGTGGTGGTCTAGCTGCACCACCTTCAGCCGGGTGCAGTACCAGGCCACGTAGTGGCGCAGGTGACCGGTCTCAATGGGGCGTGCGCCAACAGTAAACACCACAGCCCAGTAGCGGTCAAGATATTCCTTTAGGCGTGATGAGAAAAACGGGCGCCATCGCTCGGAAGAAGATACCGGTGTGCTGCCGCGCCACATGGACGATAGCAGAAATGCGCCCACGCACAGACACACAACACTTCAGCCGCAAAAAGAAAAAAAAACGCACAATATGTTTGGTTACAAACGGAAAAGCGAGGGAACACACACACAAAAAAAAACGAAAGAGGAAAAAGAAGGGGGGGGAGGGGGAGGAGAATCATGCAGACCTACACGCAAGTGTTTGCATGAATAGGGAGCATTCAACCGTCACGAGTAGTGCGTCCACACACCGGCAGAGGAGACGGACAGACAAACGCACGCACGTACAGAGAGAGAGAAAAAAATTGGAAAAGTGGGAAACGCAATAGACAAAAACAATAGGG
>NW_021706258.1:3611-6623 GCF_003719475.1 Trypanosoma rangeli
GTGAGAAAACGGGCGCCATCGCTCGGAAGAAGATACCGGTGTGCTGCCGCGCCACATGGACGATAGCAGAAATGCGCCCACGCACAGACACACAACACTTCAGCCGCAAAAAGAAAAAAAAACGCACAATATGTTTGGTTACAAACGGAAAAGCGAGGGAACACACACACACAAAAAAAAAACGAAAGAGGAAAAGAACGGGGGGAGGAGAATCATGCAGACCTACACGCAAGCGTTTGCATCAATAGGGAGCATTCAACCGTCACGAGTAGTGCGTCCACACACCGGCAGAGGAGACGGACAGACAAACGCACGCACGTACAGAGAGAGAGAAAAAAATTGGAAAAGTGGGAAACGCAATAGCAAAAACAATGGGAAAAAAAACGAGGAGGGGGATGAAATTCGAGCAACCAAAGGCGGCGTCTCCAGCACGCCCTACAGGGAGGCGCGTGCTTTCTGTAATGAAAAAGCGCAAGGCGGGGGGGGGGAAAGCAACAACAACAACAAAATCCCAAATGTATACGGATACAAGTCCGTTTCTGGTAGAAGAGGCAGAGTGAGAGGAGGACGCGCGTGCTTGCGACAGGCTCCTGCACACACTGCGACGTTCTTGTTGCTGTTGTTGTTATTTTCCCCTTCTTTTCTCAAGCCATGCGTAAGCATCTCTTCCGATGAATTCACTCAATCTGGTCCACTCATGCGTTGCCCCCATCGCAGTGCTTCCGTGACTTGGGAAGCAGACTGCGGCTGAAGGCCCGCATGGTGTGCAGGTCGCGTTTGTCGAGTCCCATTTCTAACGCAAGCTGACGAGTGCGAAGCGGTAGAAACTCGTTTTCCGGCGACACCTCCCGCATCATCGCAGAACACGTCAGCCGATGTCCTTCCCACCTCCGCCATTCAACGGCTCTGCCGCAGTCTAAGCAAAGCACAATCTGATGCTTCTCCTGGTGCGGCCCAAGCCGCTCAAGCGGGATGCGCGTGTTGCACTCGCTGCACCACCGCACCTGTTGGATGCAGCGATCCCAGTGGTGGTAGAACTCATTCGTCGGCACGTAGGACTTGCAGTTGCGACACCACTGCTCCGACGCGGTAGAAAGTGGACGGTTGGCTATGCGTTGATAATAGATGCGCGTCGGTTCGTGGATCATTCCATCCAAACGCGCAAAGTCTTGTGTCCGCTCGATGGTAAAGTCGTCAAAACTGCGCATGCGAGCAAGCATGTTTCCAAGGTCATTGGTGTCCGCGAGGTGGTGGCAGTTAATGTTGACATGGTATGCATGCTGATAAGTTAGCATGTTCAGTGGGGAGATACTTTGGCGGGGAAACAATGGGAACTGCTGAATCTCGTAGCGCACCTCCGGGTAGAAAGAGTGGTACACGCTGACACGCATGCGAGGAACATCAACGGTGCGGTGCACGGAGGGAAAGTGTACGACCAGCACGTGTTCCTTCACCTGCAGCACCTCACCGACGGTGCCGGCGGGCACGCCAAAGGACGCAGGAGCGTCCAGCAAGAGATGCACACTGGATCCCACGTCAAGGTTCAGCAAGTCCACGAGCGAAAACGCCAGGGGCAGGGAGGACTGCAACAGCATGTTCACAACGTAGTTCCCAATTTCTGTACGCTTCAGTGTTCGAAAACGAGGTGGTGGTACGCGAATGGCCGGCTGCTTTGGAAAGCGAGATGTAAACTTTATGATGGCCTCCACGTTGGAAATTAATTTCTGCGGTGGCAGCGCCACACCATGGCCCAAGAGACGACGACTGCCGTGGTTGCTGTGACTATTATTACTGTTCTTGTTATTATGCGTATTATTCCCATGACGCCCGGCGCCCCAAATGGAAGGGGCGTCCGCGGCCCCATTTTCATCCTCATTCTCCTCAGCGTCCCCAGCCTCCACCTCGCTGCCCTCGTTTCCGTCTCGCACAGCCGACCTGTTCGCCGCTGAATGGGCCTCCAGCTCCTCGATGTCTTTTGGAGCGAGGAGTCCAAAGTACGCCTTGTTAACCAGCGCCGTGAGTTTCCGCGACTGTCCGTGAATTTTCTCCAACAGCCGCTGCCGCGGGAAGAGCTCGTCCCAGTTGTCCAGCTGGTAAATGTAGCCACCCGTGTCACTGCCGGGATGCACAGGCATACGCCAAAAGTCGGCCGCCGCAAATATGCGAAGCCCGCCAAACGCCTTCGCCGAACACCCACGCAGATTTCGGCAGACGCGGTCCATGGAGACAATAATGGTGGGGGGAATTTGATCCACCGCGTCGAGAATGACCACGTCCGCCGTCGCCAGAGAAGGGACGCAGGCACCATATGTGGACTCGCACAGGCGGGCATGACGCTCCAGCGTGCCCTCCAGTTGATCCTGCGACGGAAGCTCGTTGCGTCCAAGATAGCGCAGCCCAAGGAAATGGTACAGCATCATTCCATTCAGGCGACTCGCACGTCGTGCATCCGCAGACACGTACGCCACCTTCTTCTTCTCCTTTTCACACGCCTCTCCAATGGCTTTGAGAATTGTCAACTTACCGGTACGATAAGCACCAGAAAAAATAATGTTCTCCTCCTTGGAGGCTAAGGCATCCGCCACGTGCCGTTGCGTGCTTACCGCGTCTTTGTGCCGGAGCGCGTGGATGTCTCCCTTGAACCCGTGAGGGTCCACCTCACGCACCAGGTGTCCAAAGTCTCGTGCCGCCGTCAAAAAGGACGGCGCTCCCAGCACAAAATCCCTCACGACGGGCGTGAAACCCACTAGCCGCCGCAGCCCACCGGCATGTGTCTTGCCGTTGGCGGCTGCACGCGCTAGTCTACGCACAATAATGCCGCCACCCTTATGCACCCTGTTCCCGCAGTCGCTAGCGGCAGTGAAACGAGGGCAAAACATGTGCATCCTACTGGTTCGTTGGCCAGCGTGGGAGAAACAAAAAAAAAAACGTGAAGGAAAAAAAGGTCATGGAGGCTCACACATGTCCATTTTCCGGGTTTTTTTTTGGTTTGTACACGTCTCAAGGAGACAA
>NW_021706258.1:6648-10542 GCF_003719475.1 Trypanosoma rangeli
TTCTCCTCCTTGGAGGCTAAGGCATCCGCCACGTGCCGTTGCGTGCTTACCGCGTCTTTGTGCCGGAGCGCGTGGATGTCTCCCTTGAACCCGTGAGGGTCCACCTCACGCACCAGGTGTCCAAAGTCTCGTGCCGCCGTCAAAAAGGACGGCGCTCCCAGCACAAAATCCCTCACGACGGGCGTGAAAACCACTAGCCGCCGCAGCCCACCGGCATGTGTCTTGCCGTTGGCGGCTGCACGCGCTAGTCTACGCACAATAATGCCGCCACCCTTATGCACCCTGTTCCCGCAGTCGCTAGCGGCAGTGAAACGAGGGCAAAACATGTGCATCCTACTGGTTCGTTGGCCAGCGTGGGAGAAACAAAAAAAAAAACGTGAAGGAAAAAAAGGTCATGGAGGCTCACACATGTCCATTTTTCCGGGTTTTTTTTTGGTTTGTACACGTCTCAAGGAGACAAAAAAAAAAAACTTACCGCAGGGAGTGAAGTAGCAGCCATCAGCCTTACACACCAGAAAAAAAGGCAACAAGAAGGCGTGGAACACCGCTGCGTGTAGTGTTTCCGCCCCACTCACCCTCCAGAGCCAGGTAAAAGGGGAAGCGGGGGATCGAAATGTAATAACACGCATCTCACACTGTGCGTACGCAGGCATGTGTGTGTGCCCGGAAGCAAAACTTGTTCCGTTTCTTTTTTATTTTCGCTTTTTCTTCATCTTTGCCTACTTCCCGCCCCCAGCGCCCTTCACACCCTCTCCACTGGAGCGCACACACATCTGTATGCTTGTTTCTTGCTTCTCGTTAACTTCCAATAGGGAGCCCAATCAGTCCACTAAATGCTTCCGCTGGGGCAGCTCCACCGGCTCTTCGTCCCTCAACGTCACGGTGTGACGCCTGCGTTGAAACCAGTAAACAATTTTGAGTTCCTTTTCCTCCTCAGTATAGGGATCGGGGTCGGTAAACCCCACGAGTTTGCGTTTAGAGCCTGCCGGCAAAAGTAGCTTTGAATCCCGAACAAAGTTCTGAAGCGGAACCGTGACGTCCAGCAGCAAAATGGAGGAAGCGACGGCATTCTCATCCGTGTTGCGCACTACATCATTTGCGGCAGGCGTCTTTGGCAAGGAAGTCAGCCGCATTCGCCAACGCTGCCACCACCGCAGCTGCTGTGGTGTCTCTGCCGCCGCGTCCGGCAACCGCACGCAAAGTGACTCAGGGTAGCGCGGATTAAGCACACCGTACTTTGCATTGATGATGACAAGTCCACCAATTTTTTCCTCCTGTAAACGATTGCGCAAAGACATACTCTCCACTACCTTCTGCTCATGCATGGCACGCACACGCGCCACGTCCATATCTATCTGGTGCTCTAGTCGGCGCTGACGATTGAGCGTGGCCGCCCGAGACCGCTGAAATGGCCGCCAGGCGAGTCGTGCCATACGATAACACGCCCAAGGCAGTATCAGCCAGAGTAATACCTGCTGAAGCTGAGAAGAAGCAAACACCGCCACAGGGATTTCAATCCTGTGGCTTTTCCGTGTGTAAAGGAAAGAGACAGTGTTGATCGCGTTTCGCCCCGTGTTGCGCGGTAGGTGGCCGATGGGTAGCATAGATAGCGGCAAATCTGTGGAAAATCCAATGCCGACGGACTGCCATTCGCTGGTCTTATACCGCGCCTGAAACCCCACGCGGGCAACCCCGGCAAGAAGAAACAGTGATGCGGACTGTGTCACGAAGGCTCTCCCCCCGTTATGTAGTTTATCCTCCTTTTCATCGGTAACGATGATGGTTGACCCGCGGTAAAAAAAAAGTCCCAGTTGTCCATACCCAATGTGGGCGGATAAACTCCTCGGTAGTCCATCCTTAACGCCAAAAAGCGTGGTTTTGAAAACACCATTCTCTGTGAGAAACATTGACAAAGAATTCTTCAATGACCACGCTGAGGACAATTTTCGCGTAAGAATGACCTCAAAACGGTGCAGTAAATTCAAACCATCAAAAAGAACTAACTTTGTTTTGAGCTCCCACAACGCGCTCAATTGACGAATGCGAGTAAACGCAAACTGCAGTCTCTGCAAAGACGTGTGCCACGAAGCTTTGTATCGGCGAATGCCATCCGGTGCATACTTCAGTTGCCCTCCACATCCTACCTCCGCCCTGCGGCCATGATGGCTTGCCGTTGTCTGAAACACCACGGCAAGCCTCGGTGTCAGCTCGTGTGTAAAGGAGTTCTGAAAAAAAATTTCACGCGGCAAGATAGTCATAGCTATCATCTGCATGGGCGTGAACTGCGAAGGACGTAGTGAGGGGGTGGCAGGCGCTTCAGAGGCGGCATTGGTCGACTCCATCATTTTCTGCTGCAGCATTTTCTCCATCTGAGGAGAAGGAATCAAGACGAGCCGTTCTTCTCCGTCCAGGATAATCCGTTTTGCCTGCATTTGTGCATTTTGCAGAGGCACCGGAGCTACCTTCGCGGGAACGCCTGCCCCACTCGGCGCACTCGGCGGTTCCTCACCCTTTGATGCATCATCCCCCGCCTCACTCGTGACTGCTGCTTCGCTTTCCGCCACCTTCGTTGGGGCAGAGGCTTCCTCAGCATGTTTCTGCTCCTCCTTCGCAGGCGAAGGCGGAAGCGGTGAAGCTGCGTTCTCTGCACCGAAGGAATGAAACAGGTGCGCGATAGAGTAGGAGAGGCTAAGCGTCGAGGTGGGCGCAAGCAAAGCATCTAGCTGCGCCACCCTCTGCTCCTTTTCTAATAACGCCACGTAGCGTGCAACCTCCTCGGGACGAGTGAAGTTTTCTGGGATGAGCGACAACATGTTCACGCCTTTTGATCCAGCCGTGTCATACGCTGCCCGCTGCTTGGCGTCCGAAAGCACCACGTATGCCTCCTGCAGTTGTTGAAAACGTTCATTCATCAACTGTTGAATATCCTTGGTTTCCCCGCCATGTTTATCGGTGTGGTAGACCTGACTCAAATAGAGAAAGGATCGCCTAATCGTGTTGTATGAGGCATTCTGCGGCACCCCGAGAATGGCATAGTACCCATCCGGGTCCGGATCCGTTCCGTCAACATTGCCGCCTGAGCGATGCAGGAAGGAATCCTCCCGGAATTCTTCATCGTCATCATCCATGCCCTGCATTAGACGTGTATTTCGCTGTCAGAAAGTACCTTGCGTGAGTTGTCTGGTGTTCCTGTGGCTGTTGCCCGCGGTCTTCGCGTTATTTGTAGCTGTGGTGGTGCTGGTGATGGAGACAATGTGGTTGCTTGTACTTCCGCAGCACCTTCTACTGCCCGTTGCTTTATTATCTCCACGGTTTGCCGTGTGTTTTTTTTTTCTCTCCCCCTGCCTTCCCTCGATCTAACTCCAGTATGCCAATGTGTCCTCCTACGTAAATCAAAAATAGATGGATATAAAAAAAAAGGACAAGAGTACGTCAAAGAAGGAGTAAGAGCTTACCGTCATAGACACACGCAGGGGAGCTCCGTGTGAGACGCCAAATTCGTTCATGCCTCTCTACCCTCGACTGTTTCTTGATGCGCATCGTGCATTCCAGAAGCGCACGTAGGAAGAGGGCGAGCCTTGCCATCAGGTCAAGAAATACACCAAACAATAGGAACGATACAAAAACATAGAAAAATAGTTGATGATGGATGTGGCATCGGTAAAGATACTGTGAGCCAAACAAAAGTGAATCGAAGGGCTCACGTCCCAGTGGCCCTCTCTCATGCACCCCTCGCCGCCCCGCCATCATCCTCGAAGATATAGATGCAAAAAGACGCATATTTACATGTATATGCGTCCCTCTAACTCTTGGCCGCTTGCCACAGTACACTCTAATTCTGTTCCATGCTCCTGCATGCTGCTTTGCTCCTCCTCCTCCTCCTCCTCCTCCTCC
>NW_021706256.1:0-2096 GCF_003719475.1 Trypanosoma rangeli
TCCTACAGGCTTTGGTGGCGGTGGTGGAGCCACTTCTTCGCGTGAGTACGCAGCTGTGGCAGATGAATGGGGGACTCTCTGCTTTGTGCGGCATCCCCTGTGCGGGCGATGGATGTCTGGTGTGCGGCGTTTGCTGTTGGAGGAGCGCGTTTTGCGACGACGAACAGTGGTGGAGCGCACGCTGAACCTTGCGAGTTACATCGTTGGTGGCTTCCTACCGTCTGTGCGGCGTCGCGGCGGCTTGCTGGGTGAGCGTGCGTTTGCAGTGCTGGATCCGTTGCTGTGACGGTGCGTTTTACCGTCGCAAGGGCGGCCTTTTCTTTCTGTCCGTTGTTTTCCCCTTCTCCGTGTGTGTGTTTGCTGCTGTGCTTTGTCTGCGTGAAGTGCGCGCTCACGTTGGTGGCTGCTCCTTGCTGTTTGTTTGCGGACGTCTCAGTTAGGGCGCGCCACACACCTCAAGCGTAATTAGTGCTTCCGCTAAAGACCGGCAATTGAAGTAGGAGACTGCAAGGTTACCGCCTTACGGGAGAAACACAGAGACATATATATACATATATACATATATAGAGGGAGAGGGTGTGCGTGGGTGCCGGATGGGGACGCCGCGCGAAAGGTACATACTGGGGCGGGAGGTGGAGCTTGCCCAGCTGATTGGGTCCGGCGCGAACGGGCGCGTGTATCTTGCCGCCCCTGTGGATCAGTCGGCCGTGACGAACCAGTTTCGGTACCCGTCGCGGTTTGTGGTGAAGGTGATGCAGAAAGACGTGTGCCCCCCTGGCTATGCCGCGACGGTTCTGAAGGAGATCAATGCGGTCCGGTTGCTGAAGCACCCGTTCATTGTGAGCTACGTGGGCGCCTGGGTGGAGGTGGGCTCCGGGGAGCACAGCGGGAGTGTGTGTCTTGCCATGACGTATTGCGACGGTGGCGACCTGCACGACTTGATTTGCGATTACCAGAGGAAGGGCGAGTACGTGCCAAAGGACATGGTGATGATGATCATGCTACAGATCTTCTCGGCACTGAACCACAGCCACGCGCACCGCATCATTCACCGCGACGTCAAGCCGGCGAACCTTTTTCTTGTGCGTGGCGAGACTAACGGCGGCGGCGTGGCCAAGGCCCTAGTGGGCGACTACGGGCTGGCGCGCCCGCTGGAGCGTACGGTGGAGCTGGCCAAGACACGCGTCGGCACGCCGTGCTACTGTTCGCCGGAGATTGTGTCTGGTGAGGGGTACACCACCAAGGCGGACATGTTCTCCGCGGGTGTGACGTTTTTTGAGCTCATGACGCAGCAGCGGCCGTTCTGGGAGAAGAACTTCACGGAGCGCCAGTCGTTCCACGCGATACTGCACTCCGACCCAATGCCGCGACTGCGCCGCGTGGCGGAGGGCCGCTACGACAGCTGTCTTGTGCGCGTGGTGGGGTCGTGCCTTTGCAAGGAGGAGAAGGGGCGCCCGACGGCGTACGAGGTGCTGACTGGCTTCTCCACGCGCCTCACGAGCTACGTGCGGACGAAGGGCATCCCTGTCTGCGGCGAGGTGGCGAGGGTGTCGCCAATGCGGGGCGAGGGCAACTCCCCACCACGTCGCATCTCGCCGGTTCGCCGGACGCCGTCGCGCCCGCACACACCATCGCGCCCGCACACACCGTCGCGCCCGCGGAAGGGAACGCCGGAGAGGAATGTCGTGCCGCGTGCCGCGCCCGTTGTGCCCGCTGCCGCGGAAGAGGTTGCTGCGCCAGAGCCCAATGGGGTGGCGGCGGAGCAGCTGCTGCACGTGCTGGACCGTGGCATCGGCGACAGGGCAGAGACCGAGAACCTAAAGCGGCTGCTTGGTGGCGACGTTGAGGCCGTCCTGCTTGTGCGGGTGCTTTTGCTGACGCGTGGCAACAACAGAGACGCACTTGAAAATGGCATCTTCAAAGTGCTGCTGTCGTTGAAGCCAAGCATTCCTGTGGAGCAGGTCATCCTGTGGATGTCGTTGCGCGGCAGCGGTGTGTAGGCGTTCCCTTGTGTTGCATGAGTCTTCGACGCTACTCCGGTGTGTCCACGCCGTGTTTTGGGTGAATTTGCGTTGTTTTTATGTTTGCCTTTATTT
>NW_021706256.1:2121-3089 GCF_003719475.1 Trypanosoma rangeli
ACCTCGCGCCCGCGCACACCGTCGCGCCCGCACACACCGTCGCGCCCGCGGAAGGGAACGCCGGAGAGGAATGTCGTGCCGCGTGCCGCGCCCGTTGTGCCCGCTGCCGCGGAAGAGGTTGCTGCGCCAGAGCCCAATGGGGTGGCGGCGGAGCAGCTGCTGCACGTGCTGGACCGTGGCATCGGCGACAGGGCAGAGACCGAGAACCTAAAGCGGCTGCTTGGTGGCGACGTTGAGGCCGTCCTGCTTGTGCGGGTGCTTTTGCTGACGCGTGGCAACAACAGAGACGCACTTGAAAATGGCATCTTCAAAGTGCTGCTGTCGTTGAAGCCAAGCATTCCTGTGGAGCAGGTCATCCTGTGGATGTCGTTGCGCGGCAGCGGTGTGTAGGCGTTCCCTTGTGTTGCATGAGTCTTCGACGCTACTCCGGTGTGTCCACGCCGTGTTTTGGGTGAATTTGCGTTGTTTTTATGTTTGCCTTTATTTTTTGTCGTTTCGAAGTCACTTTTGATTTTTTGTGTTTCCTTTTTTTTTTTGGGGGGGGGGTACTTGGTTGATTGTTTTTGTGGTTGCTTTCACATCTCTCGTGGTTTCCCTCCGGTTGGGCGGCAGCGCCTTGCCAACGGGTTGTCACTGCCTGCGATGGGCTTCTGAATATTTGATGTGCGTTTCTTTTTTTTTTGTTTGGCTTTTTTACAATGCGCTGGATGGGCCGTTGAACGCAACCCCTCCTCTCTGCGCCTCTCACGGCTTCGCTGTTGTCTAGGCGTCGTCTTTGTTTTTGGCCGAACGCCCGACAGTAATTGCTACCGGAGAACTTCTTATAGTTTCTGTTGTTTAACTCGTATGCGCCGCAGTGTGCGTTGATGTGTCCGCCTGTTGTTGTCTTCCCTTCGTCTGGGCGCTGCAGTGAGATGTACCTGGGGATTGTTTTTACCCTTTTTTTTGGTAGTTGTGTTTGTTGGAGT
>NW_021706256.1:3114-6713 GCF_003719475.1 Trypanosoma rangeli
GTGTTTTGGGTGAATTTGCTTTGTTTTTATGTTTGCCTTTATTTTTTGTCGTTTCGAAGTCGCTTTTGATTTTTTGTGTTTCCCTTTTTTTTTTGGGGGGGGGGGTACTTGGTTGATTGTTTTTGTGGTTGCTTTCACATCTCTCGTGGTTTCCCTCCGGTTGGGCGGCAGCGCCTTGCCAACGGGTTGTCACTGCCTGCGATGGGCTTCTGAATATTTGATGTGCGTTTCTTTTTTTTTTGTTTGGCTTTTTTACAATGCGCTGGATGGGCCGTTGAACGCAACCCCTCCTCTCTGCGCCTCTCACGGCTTCGCTGTTGTCTAGGCGTCGTCTTTGTTTTTGGCCGAACGCCCGACAGTAATTGCTACCGGAGAACTTCTTATAGTTTCTGTTGTTTAACTCGTATGCGCCGCAGTGTGCGTTGATGTGTCCGCCTGTTGTTGTCTTCCCTTCGTCTGGGCGCTGCAGTGAGATGTACCTGGGGATTGTTTTTACCCTTTTTTTTTGGTAGTTGTGTTTGTTGGAGTGGGTTTCTGTTGTGTGTAGGTTTGAAGGAGGGTTTTGGTTTGGCGTACTAATGAGCCCGCAAAGTATAGTGGCGAAACAATTGCTGCGGCAGTCGACGCTGCAGCCGCGACTGAAGCTTCCGGCTGGCAGGATTGTGTCGCTTGAGGAGGGTCGACGCTTGGCACGCCTGGTGCACGAGGAGGAGGAGCACACGGCTGCTACCAGTCTGGCTGCCGCGGAGAATCGCTCCCTGAGTTCGCCTGTCGTTCTGGAGGAGCAGGTCTCAAAGCGCATTTTGCTGCTTCGACGGAAAAATAATAGTGCCGCCAATATCAAGGCTGCTGTAGCTTACGCCCAGCGTAGCAAAGGGTCGAGTGCAGCGGGAAAGATAGACACTGAGGTGCGGGACATAGCCGCTAAGTTGCTGCGTAAAGATCAGTCCAGCCGCGCTGCGTTGAGGGAACGCCATGGGCGCAGCAAAGGTGCGAGGAAGCGAAAGGGCCCCTCACATAAGTGAGGGCAGAGTGAAATTGTGAGTTACTCGCCGCGTAATTATTTGTTAAATGTGGCGCGCGAGAGTCGGCTCGATCGGCGTGTTGTTCGTGGCTGCTGTTCCCCGTTGCACTTCATTCTGTGAATATTTGAGGCGCTCTGTGGCTGCCATGCACGTGCCTTGTGGTTTGCTTTTTTACATATATTTTGTTTTGTTGTATGTTTGTTTTTGTTGGTTCAATTCTGCATTTGTAAGAGCTCTGGTTTCCCCTCGCCTTCTTTTCTTCTTCCGCCGTGGGCGTCCGCGTCTGCGTGGATCTGCGCCCCACGTCTTTGTCATCTTGCAAGGCACAGCGGTCAACGTTGCGGCTGAGTTTTGCTTGACGGCAGACCAAAGGGGCCTCTTTCTTCTGCAAGGGTGTCGTAGTCAATAGCTGCTGCAGTAGTAGATTCTTTTCGGCCCTCTTTTTAATATTTTTCTTTGCTGTTCTGTTGGACATTTTTTTTTTGCTTTCGGGTGGCGTCGCGCTTCTCTCGCCTAAAATGCTCTCCACATATTTGTCGCTGTTCTTCGGCTGGACATCTCTGCTGCTGACGGACGTTGCGCTGCCGAATTTGTCCATGAATGCCGGTATTGCGACTCTGCACAACATGTCATGTGCGACGGTGCAGATTGGGGCGACGGGTGGCGCTTTCAACGCCTCGATGTGGTCCCTGCACGTGACACAGCCGTCGATGCTGTCGTGCTCTGTGGATATTGAGATGGGCATTGCTCGCTCGAGCATCTTCTGGGATGTTCACATGCCTCAGAGCGCGGTGTCGCTCACGCGGGCGTCGGATGATCGCCGTTCCAACGAGGTCTTCTCCCCAGACGGTTGCGTTTTTAACATGACGATGGACAACATCCGGGTGGAGCCTCCTGTCCTTCTGTTTGAGCTGGGGATGAAGGCTGTCAAACAGCTTATAAAAAAGCACGCGGGGTTCTACGCCTGCAAAGTTGCCCTTCCGCGTCTTGAGCGGGAGCTGCAGAACCACACGGTTAATCCGCCGGCGCCATCTCCACCGTTTATTGAAGGGGACACGCCATTGAGTAAATCCCCTTCGTTCCGCGCCGCGTTGAACATTTTGAATAGGTTTAAGGATCCACACGGAGTACAACTGAAGGCATCTGCATTTTCTGAGACGACGATTCGATTGCACCTGAAATTCACACGTGGGTTCCACATGGTCATGCACAACACGACGGACCACACCAGCGGGCCTCTCGCTGATTTAGAGGCGTTTCAGTCAGTACTGTCTGCGCTTTTGAACGATCGTGTGGCCTGGAGTGACATGGAACATTTTCCGGCCATTACAGATGGTTTCATGGATGTTGAAGCTCCTGGGGCCTTCGAGATGTCACTAGACGTCTCCTTTTATAACCTTCGTTGTGCCCCCGATGGGTTTGACTGCAGTATACCATGCACCGGTGGGATCCAGTTGCGCAATATTCGTCTCAGAGGGCTGCATGAGTGGGATCGGCTTGTGGTGAACCATATCGGCCCCTGGGTATCACAGGCCGTTAATGAGGCCCTTAATTTTGTGACCTTGCGCTTTTGTGACAAAACCGTGAACCGGTTTGGAATTCCCCTAAAGGAAAGAGCACCACTTGTCATGGTTCCCCCAACGGCACTGCTAGTCTCTTCCGTGATTCTTGCCGTGGTATTTGTCGCTGGAATGATTTGCATGAGCATCGTGCGTCATCGTCGATCCCCCGCAAAGTTGTGGGATGGGTCCGACATATCACTGCAGCGTGTGCTCTTGGAGGATACGCTGCTGATCCTGTTGATTGTGGTAAACACACTGGCATTTATCTGGTCAAACACCACCACCAGCGCGGCGCTTGTCGTTGGCGATGAAGTGCAAACGTTGTCCTTCTCGCTCATGGACTCGACGCGTAGTCTGTACCAGGCTGGCCTGAAACTGTTGGCGGTGTTGGTCTTTGTCTTTAGCGGGGTTTATCCGTACTTCAAGCTTGCGACTATTTGCGTCTGCACACTCGTCCTTCAGAAACCGGAGTTGCCGATGTTGAGCGTGATTGATTATTTTGGGAAGTTCTCATTTCTTGACTCGTACGCGATGGTGATTATGACCGCTGGTCTTCAGATAGCAGGTGTTGCCGAGGTGCGCGTCTTTGCTGGGTTCTACGTTTTTCTTGCGGCAACGATTCTTTGCGTTTTCATTGGAAACTACGCCACGGTTTTTTGGCGCCGCAACACAACGCTTCGTTGCTGCCCGTATTCAGTGAAGATGAACATGGAAGACTTCCTGGACGGTGTTTTGCTTTTGGACCCCGAGGATGAAGTTGAGAGGAATATTTCAGAGGCGCATAAGACCTCGCCAGTACGACTGCGACGCCTGTTTTGGCGCGTACTCCATGTTGCTTTTGTTGCCGCTTGCATCGTGCCCGTGTGGATCGTGCCATGTCTGAGCTACCGCGTAGGGGGCTTAGCCTCCGTGCTTCAGCCAGCCGACAAGAGCATGACGTTGTTTGAGCTTTCTTCCACTTCAGTTGCGCTCCTTGTGACATGCGCGTTTACCGTCGGCATTGCGCCTCTGC
>NW_021706256.1:6738-7774 GCF_003719475.1 Trypanosoma rangeli
TCGTACGCGATGGTGATTATGACCGCTGGTCTTCAGATAGCAGGTGTTGCCGAGGTGCGCGTCTTTGCTGGGTTCTACGTTTTTCTTGCGGCAACGATTCTTTGCGTTTTCATTGGAAACTACGCCACGGTTTTTTGGCGCCGCAACACAACGCTTCGTTGCTGCCCGTATTCAGTGAAGATGAACATGGAAGACTTCCTGGACGGTGTTTTGCTTTTGGACCCCGAGGATGAAGTTGAGAGGAATATTTCAGAGGCGCATAAGACCTCGCCAGTACGACTGCGACGCCTGTTTTGGCGCGTACTCCATGTTGCTTTTGTTGCCGCTTGCATCGTGCCCGTGTGGATCGTGCCATGTCTGAGCTACCGCGTAGGGGGCTTAGCCTCCGTGCTTCAGCCAGCCGACAAGAGCATGACGTTGTTTGAGCTTTCTTCCACTTCAGTTGCGCTCCTTGTGACATGCGCGTTTACCGTCGGCATTGCGCCTCTGCTGTATGTTGTCTTTTACCCGCATTGCGCACTGCTTGCCTCTTGGGGCGCGGCTGACGCGCTTATCGTGGCATGTGTTGCCGGTCTTTTTCAGCTGGGGCAGTTTGTGGAGTTCACCGTTGGGAAGGACATGCACGCCATGTACAACGCGGAGGCGCGCCTTCTCTGGCCGCTGTTCCTGCTTCTACTCGCATCCGTATGGCAGTGGGTCCTTCTCGCCGAGCACATTTTTGGGCTGTCGGGCCTTATCAAAAAGGCCTGGGCGGCGCGCAAAAAGGCGGTTAAACCACAAAACAGTAACGCGAGCGCTCACGCATGACCACCGTGGAAATGAGAGGCGTGGGGGTGAGGTGAGGCTGGCAATGTTCCCACAGTCCCAGCAAAACATGTAGCAGAACAAAAAAAATAATGCAATATCAGTGCACTGAAGTGATCAGGCACATTGTGTCTTACGCAGTCCGTGTTTTTTTTTTGTGTGGATGCATGAAAGGCATACACGTGCAAGGTGTGGCACGGCACGCAATGCAGTGTTGCGGGCACTCTTGGCG
>NW_021706256.1:7799-10587 GCF_003719475.1 Trypanosoma rangeli
TGTTGCCGGTCTTTTTCAGCTGGGGCAGTTTGTGGAGTTCACCGTTGGGAAGGGCATGCACGCCATGTACAACGCGGAGGCGCGCCTTCTCTGGCCGCTGTTCCTGCTTCTACTCGCATCCGTATGGCAGTGGGTCCTTCTCGCCGAGCACATTTTTGGGCTGTCGGGCCTTATCAAAAAGGCCTGGGCGGCGCGCAAAAAGGCGGTTAAACCACAAAACAGTAACGCGAGCGCTCACGCATGACCACCGTGGAAATGAGAGGCGTGGGGGTGAGGTGAGGCTGGCAATGTTCCCACAGTCCCAGCAAAACATGTAGCAGAACAAAAAAAATAATGCAATATCAGTGCACTGAAGTGATCAGGCACATTGTGTCTTACGCAGTCCGTGTTTTTTTTTTTGTGTGGATGCATGAAAGGCATACACGTGCAAGGTGTGGCACGGCACGCAATGCAGTGTTGCGGGCACTCTTGGCGCTCGAGCAGCAACAGGGAAGAAAAGAGGAAGGATGTGAATAATGAAAAATTTGCGCGTGTCTGTTTGTGCAATATAATCTCGTGTGTGTACGGCGATGAGTTCCTTTTGTTTTTCCCATTTTGTTTTTGTTTTTGCTTGGATGGTGTTTTTCTTACGCACACTGTTTCGTGTCTTTTTACTCCCACCAGCAAAGAAGGATGATGAATACGACAGGGACGTGGCGCCCGTGCGCCGCAGTGACAGGGCCCGCCTCCTAGGACGTGCTACTCTCTGCTGCTGCACTCCCCGTACACATTATTCCAGCCGATGGGCCAGCGCCGCATACACTTGCAGGTGGCCTGCCTGAGCCATGTAACCCACCGCCTGTAAAATGGAGTTCTCCTTGGGGCAACAGCATGCAGAATGCGTAAGCGACACCGATACGGTGCGGTCGTGCCTTTCGGCGCTGTATGGTGGGCGAAGCGTGGCCGACGCAGCACGGCATGGGCACAGCACAGGGTAGGTGCGGATTTATGCTGCGCCACGGCTTTTAGGGACCCTCGCTTTACAACGACCGTAACTGCTCGTCTCTGCAAGATGGCGCGTCGTGGTGACGGCAGGGAAACATGTTGGCGAAGGGTCTTGAAGCTCAAAGGCCATGAGCATCGCGTGAAGTCATTGCCGCCACTCCCCGCGGTGGGCTACCTATCTGCATGGCGTGGCGGTTGCTGTTGGGCCCTTGCGGGCCCACACGCGCTGTGCCGTGGATTTGAGGAGGCGCAGGCAATGCCTGACGCCCAGCACTAAGCCACGAGGAGTAGCGAGGCTACCGGACAGAAACCCGGAGATCATTGCGCGTCGACGCCGATGGAGCAGAAAAAAAATAAGATGGAAAACATAAGGGGGAGGGGGCGGCTCTCATTAGTTGCGTGTTAGATTATTATTATTATTATTTTATTTTATTTCTGACTTTTTTTTGCGTGCTCTTAGCGCAGATGAGGGCGTCTGCGAAGGTCTGGCTGCAGGAGCAAAGAAGGCAACGAAATGCCCTGCCGTCGGAGGAGGAAACACGGATTCGGAGACTGAAAGAACGGCTGCAACTTGGTTTCCCCCTTGAGCCCCATGACGCGCAGCACAGAAGCAGGCAGAACCAACCGAAGGCCGGTCCTTCAGTTGGCAGCGCAAGCCTACTAGAGCAAAACGCTGTTCTGGTTTCCCGGCTGGACACCATGGAGGAGCTGCTTCGCCACGGTGAGGAGGAGCGGAGGAGGATGCGTTCCCAGCTGCTCCAGGCATCCGACGAAAATCGCCGGTGTGCCATGCAGCTTGTACACTCTGCGTTGGATAGGTATCAGGGGGAGTTGGTTCTAGAGGAGCGACTGTTCCGAGAAACACTGCTACTGCATGAGAGTGAGGCAAAGCAAAATATCCTTTGGGAGCTGAACCGCTGTTTGCGTGGCGGGAAGTGCACGCGTGCCTCTCGCAATGATTTGACTAAAAGAAAGCCGAGACTTTTATTGGGCAAACAGTTTTACGCTTAACCACTTGGAGCCTTCTGCAGTCGAGAAAAGAAACACGTCGCAGAAGAAATTTACATTACGTCGCATCAACATATATTACTCAGTATTGTAATGCGCATTGATAATGCCTTGCTGCTTGGATTTCCGTAAAATATTTACTGCATAGGATGCGTCTTTGCCCACAAGAAAGTACAGTTGAAGCAAAAAAATGCGCTGCTTCGGCGTTGGCAGGCCGTATAGGGTTCTGTGCGATGGGAGGCGCGGACCAGTGACGGGGATCCTCCATCTGGTGATGCGAAGAACGCTTCGATGGAGTGGACGTCAGTGCTGCATGGTCTCCTACAGGCTTTGGTGGCGGTGGTGGAGCCACTTCTTCGCGTGAGTACGCAGCTGTGGCAGATGAATGGGGGACTCTCTGCTTTGTGCGGCATCCCCTGTGCGGGCGATGGATGTCTGGTGTGCGGCGTTTGCTGTTGGAGGAGCGCGTTTTGCGACGACGAACAGTGGTGGAGCGCACGCTGAACCTTGCGAGTTACATCGTTGGTGGCTTCCTACCGTCTGTGCGGCGTCGCGGCGGCTTGCTGGGTGAGCGTGCGTTTGCAGTGCTGGATCCGTTGCTGTGACGGTGCGTTTTACCGTCGCAAGGGCGGCCTTTTCTTTCTGTCCGTTGTTTTCCCCTTCTCCGTGTGTGTGTTTGCTGCTGTGCTTTGTCTGCGTGAAGTGCGCGCTCACGTTGGTGGCTGCTCCTTGCTGTTTGTTTGCGGACGTCTCAGTTAGGGCGCGCTACAAACCTCAAGCGTAATTAGTGCTTCCG
>NW_021706257.1:0-2152 GCF_003719475.1 Trypanosoma rangeli
ACGCCAAAAAAAAAGAGATCGCGTCTGGCCCACCGACGAGCACACACACACACACACACACGCACCAAAAACAGCCAAGGCCAAGACGCGCCCGTAGCCACCCGCGTGCCCAGAGGCGCACACGACAAAAAACAAGACAACCAACACTGTCGGCAGCGCGTCGTCGCCATTTCTGCTGCGTGAAGTGTTGCGCCCACGCGCAGGCCGCACGCCTCCACCTCACCGCGCACAACACCACCGCAGCGGAAATCGGGTCCCCCACAGCAGAAGGCAAACCCTTCCGCTGCGACTCAACCACTCACGCTCACACACCACAGTTGACCCCCGCAAGCAACATGGGGGCAACCAACCACACTCCGCAGCCAAACGTCTCAGACGCCCCGTCGCAAAGGGCGTCAGGCGTAGGCGGAATAGAGAAACAAGGTGCACAGCAACGCACCATCAGACCCTCGTACGGCCCGTCGCACCCGCACGATTCAACCTGTTCTGCCCAGTCACAGTGAAACTTGTCTGCAAACAAGCAACACAAAAAAGGGGGAGGAAGGGCCCTTCGGGAATTTCCCCAGCACCAAAATGACCTCGCCGCCAGCACCTCCTCCTCTCATCGCCAAAAAGCCGCCGCCGTTAAGAGCGTAGCCACAAAAACACTGCCTCTGCCCCGCCGCGACACTGTGAGAATCCCAGCAGGGAGCACGCCTGTCACAACCCACACGGCGACACGCATCGCCGGAAACTCCTTTCCTCACGACCCCGTCGTTCCCTCTCGAAGACACGCGCCCTCCACCCACGGCATGAAGCAATAGAAAAGACCCTCCAAGTCAAAAAAAAAAGCCGGGGAAAAAAGGGTCATCTTCCAGCACGTTGTACACAGAGCGCAGCCCAATACACACCACACCGCGCAGCGGCTGCCCCCAACAGACCCCTCGCCAGCAGTCGCGCAATTTGTGCCGCACCTCGCCCTGTGGAACCCCCATGCGGGCCTTGGAGTCTCCCTCGTCGCTGGCAAGCCCTCGGACGAAACAAAGCGCGCCCCCAGCCCCTCACGCACACCATCCAAAGTGCGGCAGACGCGCAGGCACCACAACCATGGGAGCGGCCCAAGTGACTATTTTGCCCCGCGGGAAAAAAAAGCTCACACCCATCAACCGCCGGCCCCGCGCGGGTGCGTGTGTAACCCCACGCACCGAGCACCCCAACACCAGCTGGCTTTGCCGCCCCTGGGCATCTCACAGCACAGGAAGCAGGGCATACACCCAAAAACTGGGCGCAACGAACCTGTCCTGTTGCCCCACGAGGGCAACCGTGGGCACAACCACACAACCGCTGTGCAGGTCCCCGTGTCAAAAACAAACAAACAAACAACGTCAAAGTGGGCCTCTCCGTGGGCGTCCGTTCAGTGAAACAAAACACGGCCACATGCCTTCAGCACCAGCGCCCTCTTTTTTAGACAAACCTTCAGACAAGAAAAAAAACAAAAGAAAGAAGCATATAACAGTAAAATAGCACCAGCCCTCGACCAAGCCCAACACAATCACCATCACCCCCTCGCACCACAGCAGCCAAACAATGGCCTGCCGAGTCCGTGCCCGCCCGCACAGCTCAAGAAAGATCGCTGCTTGCTGTTGCTCTCCCACACCACGGCAGCGCCTGCGCACGGTTAGAAATGAGTGGGTGGGGAACCGACGTAAACAAAAGTTATATGGTGCTTCCCTACATGTGCAACGCGGAGTCGACACAGCAGCGGTCAACCGCCACATATAATGGGCACCAGCGTGGAACCCAGGTATATATCCCACAAGAAGGTCCCATAATGGGAGATCGCAACTTTAGTTCCGCATATGCGGCACACACACACACAAATACCCAAATAAGTGCATGAAGTACAGGCGATGATAACTGGGCTCCCGCTGTGAACCGACGAAGTGGCGGTCTTTAGGGCCCTGCAGCCACCAGGCTCCTCCGCGCGGAGGATCATGGCAGGTATTAGTTTGGGGAAGAAACGAAAAAACAACAACAACACCGCACACACCACCGTACAACGCACTCTCGTAGGAACCAAATCAAGTCAACAACAAAAAAACGGGGGGAGCACAAAATAAATCGATATCAGTTGCTCAGCGGCACCTGGTCGCTTTTCCCTTAAAATTACTTT
>NW_021706257.1:2177-5814 GCF_003719475.1 Trypanosoma rangeli
ACGTCAAAGTGGGCCTCTCCGTGGGCGTCCGTTCAGTGAAACAAAACACGGCCACATGCCTTCAGCACCAGCGCCCTCTTTTTTAGACAAACCTTCAGACAAGAAAAAAACAAAAAGAAAGAAGCATATAACAGTAAAATAGCACCAGCCCTCGACCAAGCCCAACACAATCACCATCACCCCCTCGCACCACAGCAGCCAAACAATGGCCTGCCGAGTCCGTGCCCGCCCGCACAGCTCAAGAAAGATCGCTGCTTGCTGTTGCTCTCCCACACCACGGCAGCGCCTGCGCACGGTTAGAAATGAGTGGGTGGGGAACCGACGTAAACAAAAGTTATATGGTGCTTCCCTACATGTGCAACGCGGAGTCGACACAGCAGCGGTCAACCGCCACATATAATGGGCACCAGCGTGGAACCCAGGTATATATCCCACAAGAAGGTCCCATAATGGGAGATCGCAACTTTAGTTCCGCATATGCGGCACACACACACACACAGTCACACTCACCATAATATTATCCCACAGTCATGACACACACACAAATACCCAAATAAGTGCATGAAGTACAGGCGATGATAACTGGGCTCCCGCTGTGAACCGACGAAGTGGCGGTCTTTAGGGCCCTGCAGCCACCAGGCTCCTCCGCGCGGAGGATCATGGCAGGTATTAGTTTGGGGAAGAAACAAAAAACAACAACAACACCGCACACACCACCGTACAACGCACTCTCGTAGGAACCAAATCAAGTCAACAACAAAAAAACGGGGGGAGCACAAAATAAATCGATATCAGTTGCTCAGCGGCACCTGGTCGCTTTTCCCTTAAAATTACTTTCCTCCTTTTCAGAAGCGTCGGAGCCAAATAAAAATAAAAACGATGGGGAGGGGGCGTCGAGCACTGTTTCTAACCAAAACAAACAAGAGCCCAGTCGGTATGGTGGGAATCTTCAGCTTTCAGCTCAGCCCGTACAAAACAACCGCAATCACTTTTCTTTTTAAAAGACACATCAACACATCGATGCCGCTCGTCGATATAATTGAGCCCATTCACAAAATGACCCACGCAAATTTCCCACATTTACTGCAGTCCTTTCTCCCTTTCCCGCTCTCTTACTGCCGCCGTCTGCACGCGCAGGAAAATAATAGTTACCACCAGATGGATGCGACACGTTGCATCGGATTTCGCGTCCACGTCCCCAATGAAAGATACAACTTTCGCTCCTTTACCAGTGAACTCTGACTGATGCAGAGCAGGCGTCCATATGGAGCAGACGCTGATTCACACTGGAATCCTCTTCCGATCGTCACTTGTAGCAGCAATCGCTTGACTCCCTGAACAACTTTTTCCAATCCGCCTTTGTGAGGTACCAAAGCATTGCTGGCCCCCCTAACATCAATCCAATAGGCAGGCCTCCAACTATTCCAGCCAGACCCCAGGCATAACAAACAGGTAAACACAAGCTCCGACGGCAATCCAACAAACCACAAATAAGTGAACAAAATTTGTACCGCCTGTTTGCTATGCCCCATTCCACTGAACACGCCCTGAAAACCGTACTGGACGCTCTCAGCGCTGCGTGTAAATGGTGCTATCCAACGCACAGTATGCGCCACTTGCAACGATGCTTCGTTCACTCCAGATACACCAATAATCCTGAAATAATAAAAAAACAACGAATGTAATAATTCAACCCACAAAGGACATAGATGGGGCCAAAGCGGCAGCGACGAAGAGAGAGCTGGGAATCGTCAAGCAAAAATATTCGTTCAAGCCACCCCACTGCAATGTCTTTCTGATATGGAATTTACCCGGCGTCTGTTGGGTCGATTCCCAAAGCGTCGTCAGAGCAATCGGTACTGCACGCTGTACCCCAGCCACTACAACCATTCCCCAGCACGGCACCACGAACAGCTCGCTGGGCCAAAAGGCACTGAGCCAAAGGTGCCACAACAAACCCGACCACAACAGCAGTCATGGGCAATTGAGGTTTGGGATGATTCAAAGCAAATTTAAAACATGCCGTGAAAGTCACCGATGGAATGATAAACAGGGGTCCAAGCTTCATAAAATTACAGGCAATTTCCGCTGTCTTCTCCCCGTACATTTTTGGCAACGCACCTTGTATCAAGCAAAGAAAAAACAACGATACGCCGACAGGCACCATCAATAGAATACCACAACCACAACGCCTCGTTGAAGAGTACTGCCTTGCTCATCACTCCCTACACCCCCACCCCGTCAGCCCGTAAACATGGCGCGTCCACCGCAAACCACAATCCACGAAGTTAATATTGGGCAAAAATTGAAATAATAAGGCACCCCACGAACGCACCAGAGAGAAAGAATCATTGCCCAGACAAGCGCTGACAAAAGCCAACGGTGCAACCGCCAGCCAAACCGAAGGTTAGCGCAATACCCATAGCGGACGGCAAGGCCAGACAAACCAAACCAAGCACAATTTGACCCCATCTCAAGAAATAGTCATCAGTTTAAGGCTCTGAGACACATACCTCCTCACCAACCGACATGTGTGTGTCGACCGGCAAGGGCAGCACTGAGGTACTTGCAGCACGGCGTTGCGATCTCTTCCCTCTGCCACGTGCGTTGCTTCCAACGTCATGTGCAACCCAGTCCCGGCGCTCGGTCCTCGGCTCTCGTCATTTCCAATTTATTCTAGCTTCCCTCACAAACGGCCCAAGAAGACTCTTTTGTTTGCATCCTCCCGTTAAGACAGCAAAAACAAAACAAATTCTTGTGATGGCAGCAAAACAAAACAAAAAAAAATGAGTGGTCAACCACAGCGGCAGAATAACAAAATGTTATTATGCAAATCCACTGAAAAGTTTTTCTGTTGCTGCTGTCACCGTTTTGCGTTTGCGCGGGAGGCTCCACCACCTTCCAGAGGGGATTGCATCGGCGCCATTTACGGCTTTGTGCGATAATTTAGACGTTGAATCCGAGTATCCTGCCGGAGTAGCCTCCCCTTAGAAAAGTGGGGAAGGCGGAGAAAGTGCGGTTTGGTATTTTTGAGGCACGCTGTGCCAGAAATGATGGCGCGGAAGAAGCCGAAACAAAACAAGACAAACTATCAAAACAACAAACTAAAGGCGCTCCACCTTCAGCAGGCCAGCCCCACCATCTTCTATGTCGCCGCCGGCCGTGGGCAAATCAGTGGGCGCGGAGACCGAACGGATTGCAAAACAACCGAGCCAGTGGCTGACCAAAGTGAAGCTCGGGCACCTCCAATCCCCCCAAAGCCAAATTTCGCTCGCCGGGCCGCAAGGGGCCCACAGCAGAATAAAATGTGCCCCGGCGCCGCCTCACCCACGCCGCTTCCAAACCACGGCGCCTCTCCCCACCTTGAAACCCTCCTTGTAAAATCCGCCGGCATCGTTGTCTGGTGTTCGCTCCACGGCAAGGATGGAGAAACAGTGCAGACGTCGCGCCTCTTGCTGAGAAAACCTCGACGCGAGTTCCCCACCCTCCTCTTCCTGATCGACGCGAACCAGTTCGATAGGGCGCTGGCCCCGGGGGCGGCCGAACTGGCCCGGGCGGGACTTCCACCGTGCGCCACGCCCATGCACCCCCGCAGTGCGTCGCGTGAGGCACCGGTCCTCCCGCGGAGGGCTCGAGG
>NW_021706257.1:5839-7903 GCF_003719475.1 Trypanosoma rangeli
CACGGCGCCTCTCCCCACCTTGAAACCCTCCTTGTAAAATCCGCCGGCATCGTTGTCTGGTGTTCGCTCCACGGCAAGGATGGAGAAACAGTGCAGACGTCGCGCCTCTTGCTGAGAAAACCTCGACGCGAGTTCCCCACCCTCCTCTTCCTGATCGACGCGAACCAGTTCGATAGGGCGCTGGCCCCGGGGGCGGCCGAACTGGCCCGGGCGGGACTTCCACCGTGCGCCACGCCCATGCACCCCCGCAGTGCGTCGCGTGAGGCACCGGTCCTCCCGCGGAGGGCTCAGAGGCTGCGGACGCCCCTATTCTCCTACCTGCTTCGCCCGGAAGCGGCATATTTGCCCTCCAGCAGCAAAGCGGCTGCTGCATACGCACCCGCCGGGGCACGGCCACCCTGCCCTCCCTCTGCCCGGCGCCACCCCAGCACGCGATGCACCCGCAGGCAATAGGGGCATTTAATACGCTCTGGGCCCCCAGCAACAACGAAATTGTAAGAAGCCGCTGCAATTGCTGTGGGGGGCAGAGGGCCGGGCCGAGTGCAGCCAGGGCGCTCCCCACGACCATGCGCGCGGGCTAGCGCGAGCGCCGCAGACGGCCGCATCGCCCAGCGCAGAACCCGACCTCAACAAGGCCATCCCGGCACGTTGACCGTCGCAGCGCACAGGTGCCTCGGCGCAGGGGGTGCCGCGTTCCGCTACGCTTTCCAAACTTCCGGCACCTGAGGGGCCGGGGGCGCCCTGATTGACTCGCTCCCGCAACGGCGGCCTGGGCGCTGTCGAGGGCACTGGTTTTTTTTTTGCGCGCGGTGCCCTCAGAGCCCCCCAGGCTCCGCCCAGTGCCGGGGAGCCGCCCGATCGCACCTTCCGCCGACAAGTGCCCGTGGTGTGTTTTCCCATCAGTCGCCGCGAAGCCGCACCGCAGGCATCGCCACGAGTGTGCCTACGTGTCGCTCAAACGTTCTGCCCGAGCAGCCCCTTGGCGAGGCAACGGCTGGCACCCTTCCCAGCCGATGCCGCACCGCCTGGAACTAAACGCGGGCGCGCCGTTGCTCGCGGAAGCCTTCATCCGCCAATGGGGGCCCGGGCGCATTATTGCGAGTGGGGTCACCCCGGCGCACCCTCCCCGAGGGCCGGCTATTCACCACGAAAAGGCCGACGGTGCGTTGCCAACTGCCCTCATGAACTCTCAGCCCGCCAACATGGCAAAAATGCCACGGAAAGGCAAAATCCATTTTCTTTCTTTTTTTGCTCCGCCCACGGCCCAAGAGCCACCAGCTATGGCAACTCAATTGCGGGGGATGTGCCAAGCAAAAGCGTGGTAAAAAGCCGTTGGGTCATTCAGCCGCGGCTGGCCAATCTACCTCAAAAAGTGTGCGGTGCAGCGTGTGCGGGAGGCAGTAAACAAGCCTGCCCATGAACTTAATTGTCCTTCAAAAACCATGCACTGAGAGCAACGACACGCAATGGCAAATCCGAGAGAATCACACCGGGGTGTTACCCCACCGCACGCGCGTCAAACCTGCCCCATTCCCCTGAAAGGCCCTCAATAATAATAATAACAAAAGTAAAATCATTACCACTCCCCACAACTTCCCCCAACACAAAACAATAATAATAATAACCTCCAACACAATGAAAATAACTTTTCCTACGCGCTGTGTGTCATGCGCAGCGCTGTATCCCCTTTTCCCTCGCTTGCAGTAGCTGTAAAAAAAAAACACGCATTTTTATTTGTTATTTTTGTGTCAGTTTCATCTTAAAGTGGGGAAAAAGAGAGAAAGGTGTTGCCGCTTGGAGCTGCCTGCCCCCAGCACGAACCCAAACATCACAAATTTGGCGTTTGCGCAGCGTGCTTCCTATGCTATGATCAACACATTAATACTAAAACCGTGATCAGCACGACCACTAAAATTGAGGAAAAAATTAATGCCAACTGACTCACATCAGCGCCAGCACTGCGCGCCTAGTGGGTATAGCACACTTCGATGTGCCTCGGGCACACAATGTTCCCGCCCCAGAAGGCCGGCCCAGTTGGTGTGATACTGCTGCCCTCTGGGCATA
>NW_021706257.1:7928-9209 GCF_003719475.1 Trypanosoma rangeli
AAAAATCATTACTGCTTTTCATAAACTCAAAACAAACCAAAAACAATAATAATAATAACCTCCAACACAATGAAAATAACTTTTCCTACGCGCTGTGTGTCATGCACACCGCCGTATTTACTTTTCCCTCGCTTACAGTAGCTGTAAAACACACACACACACACCCATTAGACACATATGGTAGAAACAAGGAGAAAAAACACGCATTTTTATTTGTTATTTTTGTGTCAGTTTCATCTTAAAGTGGGGAAAAAGAGAGAAAGGTGTTGCCGCTTGGAGCTGCCTGCCCCCAGCACGAACCCAAACATCACAAATTTGGCGTTTGCGCAGCGTGCTTCCTATGCTATGATCAACACATTAATACTAAAACCGTGATCAGCACGACCACTAAAATTGAGGAAAAAATTAATGCCAACTGACTCACATCAGCGCCAGCACTGCGCGCCTAGTGGGTATAGCACACTTCGATGTGCCTCGGGCACACAATGTTCCCGCCCCTGAAGACCGGCCCAGTTGGTGTGATACTGCTGCCCTCTGGGCATACATGCCAGGTGTCATTCCCAAGATACCGCACAAGCACGTCGCCATCGTCGTCGCACGACACCTCAGCACAGACGTCCCCAATGAGACCAGCAAAATCACGCAGCCCATCCGATTTTAAGCACCTTGAGCTTGGGCCAATGCGGCATCCACGCATATGACGTACATCACCACCATCGAAGCACCGCGTGCCTTCAAGTTCTCCAATGAAGGGGCAGTAGTCCATTAGGTCGCCAAGGAGCCCGCCGCGTCTGGGATTACTGAAGTACTGAAACTGTGAGGGAAGGGGGTTTGGGTAGGTAGTAATCTTACAGATCCCCAGTGCCAAACGATCCGATGTGCATTTCATAAGTTCTCTTCTGGCTCCGCAAAACATTTCCGGGTACCGGGTGACGCCATCAGTCAGGCACTTCTCCGTCAGCAGTTCGCAGCCGGAGTTGCTGCCCCATGGCATCTGTTCCGCCATGCTCCACTGCGCCCTGTAAAAGCCCATGTCCTCAAAAGCAGCCATCGTCAGCGCCGTGTAGTAGCCGGCACCGGGAAATCCAGCCATCAGCTCATCTTTTGCGTTGCGTCTCTTCCAATGCGATGATGGCGTTGCACCCCCACCCTCATCCTCCAGCTCCATTCCAGGGGCACTTGCGCAGTTGAAGTGCGCACGAGTCTTTTCCAGCGTCTTGGGTGAAGACACAACGAGCACATTCTCCTTTCCACGAACCTCGGGTATCAACTGTGTCATAT
>NW_021706257.1:9234-10563 GCF_003719475.1 Trypanosoma rangeli
CTGAAGTACTGAAACTGTGAGGGAAGGGGGTTTGGGTAGGTAGTAATCTTACAGATCCCCAGTGCCAAACGATCCGATGTGCATTTCATAAGTTCTCTTTTGGCTCCGCAAAACATTTCCGGGTACCGGGTGACGCCATCAGTCAGGCACTTCTCCGTCAGCAGTTCGCAGCCGGAGTTGCTGCCCCATGGCATCTGTTCCGCCATGCTCCACTGCGCCCTGTAAAAGCCCATGTCCTCAAAAGCAGCCATCGTCAGCGCCGTGTAGTAGCCGGCACCGGGAAATCCAGCCATCAGCTCATCTTTTGCGTTGCGTCTCTTCCAATGCGATGATGGCGTTGCACCCCCACCCTCATCCTCCAGCTCCATTCCAGGGGCACTTGCGCAGTTGAAGTGCGCACGAGTCTTTTCCAGCGTCTTGGGTGAAGACACAACGAGCACATTCTCCTTTCCACGAACCTCGGGTATCAACTGTGTCATATCCCTGACCTCAAAAACTTCCAAATTAAACCCAAGTGCATGCGCAATCTCATGCGCCGCGATACGAACACTGAACTCCGAATAGGTGGCTGAATCCGGGCCAATATTTATCACCCCGACCACAGGACGTCCATTGTGCAACTCAACGCACCTCAGTGCCCACGCATAAGTATAACCTTCAGTCGGGGCAGCAGCGGCGTACAAAACCATGTCCGCGCCGGGCACACCCGTCGTGTGGTGGGATCTGGGTATTTCAAAATTGCGGCATGTGTCTCCAGCCGGAAAAAACGGAACAATCACTGGGAACCTCTCCGGTTGAACGTGGAGACGATCCATGTGCAGCTTGATGGCGTTGGGGAGCATCCGATCCAAGATGATGTGCCTTTTTTCGGCCGTAAGAACATCCTGCTGGCGGCACAAAAGGAGTCCTAGTCTCATGTCCGAGCGGAACTCTCCCGCAGCGGTGCAGTACTTTAAAGCATTGTTCATGTCCTCCGAGAAGACCTTAAAACGGAGGGGCGCCCAGTCAGACACAAAGGCAGTCGACACCTGCGTCCCGTCACGCTCCCGGTCCGGCAATTCACGCACAACTGCCCTCATCGGGGGGCCAGCTTTGCGAGAAATGCGGTCAAATATGCAGCGATGCTCAGCGGCTGCAAAAGAAGCGGTGCAGCAGCAGAGCAGCAGCAGCAACAGGACGTACGGAGTGTGGCGCATTCCTCGTGTCTTTCCTTTGCGTGGCGTCTCGTTCCCTCCTTTCCTTCTGTGGTTCACTTGCTTATTGTGTCGTTATACTCCAATTCGTGTCTAGTGTGAGGTCAATAACGCAAAAAAAAAAGAGATCGCGTCT
>NW_021706259.1:0-10334 GCF_003719475.1 Trypanosoma rangeli
GTAGTAGTAGTAGAGAGAGAGAGAGAGAGAGAGAGAGAGAGAGAGAGAGAGAGAGAGAGAGAGAGTCAAATAGAGGTGCTGCTGCTGGTAATGAAGTTTCTAAAACGGAAAAAAAAACATTTTTTTCTTTCCATCCTTTTCTCACTCATACGTATGTATGTGCCTGCGCGTATCTGCAGTTCCACCGGCTGCTGCTTTTCACTGGCACTGTGACCCGCAGTGACCGAACGGGTGGGGAGGGACACAAAGGAATTGAGCAAACTTCTCTAGAAGGCAAATCATAAACAAAGAATGAGTCAGCAAGGTCACTTGGGTATACTTTGCGTGGATGTCAGTGAGGTGTTGAAGGCAAACGAGCGCCGAAAGGTGGAGCGGCGGGAGAACATGGTGCTGTACAATGGCTCGTACCTTATCACGGGGCCTGTCCCTTTGGGGACTCCGCGGTCATCATCAGTTGCACGCACCCCGTCCAACTCTGTGGCACGTGGAAGTTCTGTCAATAGTTCCGTGAAGATGAGCGACCAAACCCCTCAGTGGAGACGACGCAGAAGCTCAAGATGGAGGCGCCACAAGAAGACAAGTAGCATCGACAAAGAAGATCACCATCACGAATCCTCTGGGGATGAGGCGATGCCACCGATCACCAGTCCTTGTCCTGCTCGGCGAAGAAAGGGTAAACGTATTGTGGAAGCTGGACATAGCAGTGTGGTGGGGCCTGGAAAACAAAGGCTGCCTGTGCGAGCATCACATGATAGGTCTCAGAGTGCTGGCTCCTCTTTTTCGGCATGGCGCCGTGGTCAACAACACTATGCACTGATGGATCGCCTCGACGTTGAGCCACTTAAGCCTATTATCGCAACACCTGCGGCCCTGTCGCACAATGAACCGCATCCGAAGCAACAAGACCCTCGAGAACACGACAAGCATCCACGACTATCACTAACCCAATCAAGACAAAAAGAGAGGGAAATCCCGCGTTCGCACGACAGTACGTCACCGCTGTCGGATTCTGCCGGGCGGGGACTGGACTGTGTCTTGGAATCCTTGCAGTGGCGTGCGTGGCAGAATAGTCCGATGTCCTATCGACCTCTGTTGAACATGAGCAGGACCAGCGATTACCACCGTCAGGATGAGCGTAGGGATTTGGAGGAGGACACCAGAAGTGGTTCTCCGTCGAGAGTTGATGCACCTGTTACCGCCGTGGGTGGGGGTACTACCTTGCAAACATGGGGGTCACCGCTTTCGTTGCACAAAAAGTCCGCTGTGCGTCACGTAAAGGCTGGTGCGGAAATGGGCCTCCATTCCTGTTTGATACGTGACAGTCGCGGAACGGAACGAGTGGTGCTTCTGGGTGTCGTGCCAACGTTGCCAAGGCCTGTGGCGCAGTTTCCTCCTGTAACACGCGGAATGGCGGCAGGGAGGACGTTGCCGCCTGCAGTTCGACGCGCAGCGCGTGTTGTGGCAGAGCCCACAAGGAGGCCCAAACGTTTCTGAATGGAACGCAGACAAGGAGGAGCTTTTGCGATGTATACTATTTTGGTGGGTGAAAGAAAAAAAAAACAAAGAAAAAATGCTTTCGAATCTGTCCGTTGCACCGCATGAACGACATTTTTGAATTTATTTATTTATTTCTGTTCTCTGTGATTTCATTGCATGCGGATATATATATATATATGGACTGTTCACCCTTCTTCTGTTCGTGGGCGTCTGCTGGAGAGAGATGGGAGTCACCCCGCTGGTTGACATGCAAGCATACACGTATCACCCCCATTCTCGTTTCACACATCTGTGAGACCTTCACTCTCTTCTTAGGACTGCTGCTATACGGGCTAGAGCGCAATAAGGTGGGGGGTACCAGGTGAACGTGGTTTTGCAGGAAACCCATAGCAAAAGACAGAGACGCGGCTTTAGACTTTACGTGTATATTATTATTATTTAGTTGTTGGTTGGTTTATCCTTGTTTTTTTTATTTCTGTGAACTCGCGCTTGTTTGTATTTGTGCGCGTGTGTGTCAGACCAGCACCGTACTTCCCCACGCTGACCCACACCACACTGTTGGGTGAGGCCTTCTTCCTTTAAGAACAGTGGGATAGTTGAAGCGCAACAGCAGCAACAACAACCAATGGATCTCTTTGCGGTCGCTAATCGATCGACAAGGTCGCAGCAATCTAGTACCACGGCACACAGTCGCCGTTCCTCTGCGTCGGGTGCGACGAGCCGGTCTGCACCGCATGTTCAGCAGCGACGGGACGCCACTGAATTGTTAGAGACTGCGTCAGAGGAAGATAAGCGTCTCTTTGTGCGCTGTGTGGAGCAGGTGCAGCGGCAACTGAAGCCAAATATTAATTCCCCGAGCACGCTTCACACTCTGGCATCATACTACACACGGGAGGAACCATATGTGGAAGGACGACCGTTCTGTGTCTCGCTCAGCTACGCAACATTTCTTTTTCACATGCAAATGGCACGCGTGAGCGAAGGTGATGTTCAGCTGTATGTCCAATTAATCAACGGGGTTCTGGCACAAATCTCTGATGATGCTCGTATGACGCATCCCTTTGTGCTTCGTGTGTTGCGAGACGCCGTCTTTGGACTTCCCTCCCCGACGTGTGTTGGTGGAGCGCACTGTGTGGTCCTTATGCCGCCGCTGCAGTATCATGCGTTTGCGTATCTTGCGACCTCTCTTGTGGATCTCGGAGTTGTGCCGGCAGATATTTTCTACCAGTGGCAGGACAAACTGGAGGCACTGTGTAACGCGCCATCTCCGCTGGTGGCAAATCGAGCTCTCACGCTTATTGTACATACAGTCAGCACCATTCGCATGGATGAGCAGGTCGCAGCGCTGCAGTATGTTCTTAAAACTAAACCTCGTAGAATGAATGTAGACTTTTTGTTGTCCTGTTATGAACGGCTGAAGCGTGCGGTTCCTGAACCGGTCAGAGGGCCTGCGTATGGACGGGCCCTTTCCATTCACTGCAGTGAGTTGTTTCTTCGATTCCGTTCACCTATTAGGCGGGAATACGTGGAACGGTTTCTTTACCCAAGTTTAAGCGGTCCGGATATGCAATTACTTGTACAAATTCCCGCAACCCGGCAGCATCTTTGCGGGGAGTTGCTCCGGCAGTGTACTCCCGGAATGAGTCCTTCAAATCCGTACTACCTTTGCTTGTGCGCCATCATGCAGTGGGCGTTTGAGGACGAGATAGACGGTGCCATGGAGGTGGTAGAGCTTATTAACTGCCAAATGCCTCATGCCGCCTATTTTGCAGCGACATTGGCAGTTGATACGCGCATGTCTGTGGCCATGTTTGCCAAAATTATTATTGTGCTTGTTCGTGGTGCAGGACTTGCCATGACGGGGAGGGACGTCGCCGATGATGTTGCTACTGCGCTACAAAATCGTACAAGCGTGTACAGCGTGCTATTTCTGCTTCGCGAAGTGGTTCGGAACTGTTCCATCACCGCATCACGACGTGCAACGGACATGCACAAGGCGCTTCACATTGCAGTACCGGAAAAAACAGTAGAAGCACTTGGAAAGCTTGCTATGGAGGCGTTTGACGATCTCACTGAGGCAGCTGTAGACCCCCAGCTAATCTGTGCGGAACTGGCCATGGTGTTACATCAGCTGCACATTGAGGAGGCGATGGATGCTGCAGTGGCGCACCTACGCGATGTAACTGCACTATGTATTTTTTGCGGCTTGGGTCGGGGTGCCTCACCTGTGTGCGAGGTGAACGGCACAATGCATATGACAGGGCAGGCTTCTGTGGGCCGGGTTTTGACGACGCTTGCCGAGTGTGCTGGGATGGCCTCAGTGGAGGGGAAACTTATTCAACTGCTGCGTGACCCGGCAACCCAGATGGATAGTGCCGTCCATTTTTTACTGTTTCACATTCTCTCTCATGCTGGGCAGCACCGCAACACACTCTTTCAGGTGCTGGAGCCGTACATTCGCAGTACCCTCACGACACTGGTGAGTGCCGATCGGGCGTCCAACGCCGGTTTGGTAGGGAGTCAGCAGAAGGCTAACGTCCTAATGCTACACGTGAAGCTTGTCGTTCTTTTTGCAAATGCTCTTGAGCCGTCATATGTAGAGAGTATTCTTCGCGTGTTTTGTGAGGTGCGACTGCGCAGCAACCACGATGCGTTGACGTTGTGGTATATGGCCAATCTTTTACTTCGACAAGGAAAAGGAAATGTGGAGCTGCTTCCAACCGACCCCGCAGAGAACAACTACTGTGTCAACTTTCCTGGTTGTGCCCCGATGTGCAACACAACCGCCGACAATGCGCAGCTGCTGCTTAAAATCATAGATCGCTCACACAGCTTTAGCGACGAGACGCACAAGCTAGTAGGGTGTTGTGTTTGCAAACTTATTCAGGATTTCAACGTCCAGGCACCGAACATTATTGAGTCATTGTTAACCCCGTTTGGTTTTACTCCAGTGGGAATACAACCCCTCTGCGAGTACGCGCTGCCTGTGGGCGCCAGTAGCACGTTCTGGTCTTTTTTCCTGCACCAGATGAAGTTGTCTGCTCCATCACGTATTGCCTTTATGGCAGCTCTAGCAAAGTCGATATCGCAGCGCTTTCGCATTGCGGCACCAGCCGATGCCGTGGCTATTGATGGAGCTGAAGCGACCGGACACCTTTTTGCTGTGATGACGTACGAGGCGATGAAACGTAACCCGCCTCTTGCACGCGTTGTGTTACACACTATTTCGCAGTGGGTTAAACAGCCACATCACCCGCCTGGTCGGTTTGCTTGCCTTTTTTACATTTGTACACAGTTGTTGACGGTTGTGGTGCAGCGTGGCACGGGTCCTGAGGCCGTTGAACTGGCGGCTGAGACAGGACAAGACACGAGTCAGTTTACAGATGCTGTGACGAAGACAACCGCGATTGTTCGCGGGCAGCTGCCACGTCTCGCTCAGCTAGGGCCATTGGTTCGCCAGGAAAATACCGGGTTCTATCAACTGCTTCACCGTCTGCACCACAAAACGAAACGTCTTGTGGAGGAAACAACAGGTGAGAAGTGTAACGTGGATTCGTCCGTCTTCAACGACGATATCGACACTACAAGGGAGAACGTGGAGGTGCTCACTGGTGGTGCGCCTGTGAAGGATACCAGGCGGGAAGAGCATCTCCTTGGTGCCCTCCAGCAGCCATCTGACAATAGCGTGTTCGGGGATTACATGGAAGATGATGAAACAGGGTCTCCAATTCAACTTTCTGTGACTCAGCAAGAAAACCAGGCCGTGTATGACCCACTATTAGAGGAAGAAGAGAGACAGCAAGAGTCAGAGGAATCGACGGTGCCACGTTCGCAGAAGACGTTGTTGTCTTCTAAGAATGAGCAAAGCACCATGACCTCACCTGCCAGCGGCGTTGTTTCGGTGCGCGAAAGACGACCGCGTGAGGTGTCCTTTGTCTTCGTGGACAATGTGGAAGGGGCCAACGCAAGCTTAGAGAAGGAGTCTTGTAGTGAGCTACCACTTCCCATCGTCCGTTCAATGCAAAGTGCTGAGGGCAAGAACACGGCAGTGGAGGCCCAAGCGCCTCATTCTTTGGAGTCCCGTGGGGTGCAAACCAGCTATCAGGAGTGGCAAGGCGGTGTTTCGGGCGTCAGCGAAAACTTCTTCGGACGAGAGGGCGAGTGTGCACCCACCGCGGATGCTGAAGCTGCGCAAAACGAGAGTAGTCGACGCCGTCAGCAAGGGCTGACTTTTGTAAAGGGCAACGGCAGCAACAATGACAGCGTCGCCGACTCTTGGCGTGAACCTGATCTTGACGCGGAGGACGGCGGCGACGAGGAACCCATCGATAACTTGGCCTTGCCGGCACTGCAGGCCTCCACGCCCCAGGTGGACGGCGTTGCAGTTCCCTCTGGGATCGTCCTTGAGTATTTAGCCACCCATCAGGCGGCGAAATCTGTTCTTCATGAACTGCAGCAATTTGAAAAGACGTTACACATCACACGCACACAAAATGCCGAGGCTGTGGCTGCCGGTGCGAATAACTACGATGAACCACACCAGGGACGCGTATTTGCCACAACGGCTCCACTGCATACGACTATTCTTCCTGTCACGATGGAGCGAAGACCAAACAATTACAGTGTTCCACATGCCACGCATGCGCCGGCTCCAAGCAAAACCGTTATGGCACGGCTGACTATGATCCAGACCACTGAGAAGCCGAAACCACACGAGGTGCAATCTGGTATACAAGCTGAAAATCAACTATCTGCTTCCAAGAGAAGACGTATAGAAGGCGAATTGAGAGAAGCAGATTTGACGGGAAGTGAGGCACAAAAGGCAATGTTGCAGACCCCAGCAGCAAAGCTGGGTTCTGGGGCCCAATTTTTTCTTCAGCAGAGCGTTTCCTCAGTTATTAAAGACTTGGGCGGTATGCAGAGGCAGTTAGATACACTTTCTTCTGTGATGACACCCGACAAGTGCGATGCAACTGCGTTACCGCCCAATCAGAGGACTCCGTACGGTCAGGTGGTGATCCCGGAATGTTTTGTGGAACAAAAAAATGAGACCGCCGTGCGAGAGATACGTCAAGTGATGGGGGCTCACGACCCCAACGACGGTCGCCTCTCTACTGGTGGGCGCCGAAAGATTCGTGGCAGTGGTGGCCCAAGCACAGGTGATGTGGAGAACAGTGCGGCATGGTGGGACGAGAAGAGTTCGGCGCCCATGCCGAAGTTTGCCACCGATCCGCAGTACTCGATGGAACTTTTTTAGACTACATTCTTGTTTTTTTTTTTTTGACGTTTACGCTTTAGATACATACTAGAAATAAGGAACGAAAATAAAGAGAGAAAGAATTGTAATGTTTTTAACTGTACTTTTTATTGTTCTATTTTTCTTTGTTGAGAATCCCACTCACGCTGAGTGGGAAAGAATAGAAGCACACCTGTCACATTCGTTTGTATCTGCGGAGGACTTTGCGCGGGGCTCCTGCGTACTTTTTTTTTTTTCGTCTTTGGTATTTCTGCCCGTGACGTCTTTCATGTTGGATGCTTCTTGATTTGTTCCCACGGGGGAACAGGATTTTATTGTTTCCCTTCTCGCTTCTAGCTGTAAGAAGGGAGTTGATGCGGAGTGAGTCTGTGTGTGTGTGTGTGTGTGATGGGGGACCGCTACTGTTTCTTTTGTTTTTGCTTGTTTGCGACCTCACTCGAAATGAACATCCACCACCTGTGAACAATCAAACAAACAACCACCAGTGCAGTGTAGGAAGAGTGCGTCGTAGCAGCGGTTGCGGAGTGACAGGGGAAGGAGGGATGAGAAGAATGGCTATGCTGTTTTTTTTCTTGTACGCTCTGTTTGCGACGGTGGTGGTGGCCGAGGAGTCACCTGGTGTTATGGACACCAGCTCTATTGTGTGTACCTGCCGCTGTTGCTACCAGGGCGGCTGCAGACCCATGCCAAACGTCTCCTGGGTTGTGTCCTCCTGTGAACAATGCAGTACCGCGGTTTGCAACGCCCACATTCGAAGCGAGGAGGTGCGCAGGGAGACAGCCCGTCTCTTTGAGGGTATCGAGAGTGACGAAGCTTTTCCAAGCGTTGCAGGGCACCTGGATGAGTGTAAGGTGATCTCCGTCTTGGAGGCGGCAACATGTTCCAGCCGGAACTGCAAACGCACAACGACGATTAAAGCTGAGTGCTACAACAGGGACGCACCACTCATCAAGTGCTCCATCATTTCCTTCGTGGGCGTAACGGCTGTGGCTATTGTGTTTGGACTCGTCAAGAACCACATTCCCGCTCTGCAGGGCCTCAACGAAAAACACTTCAACTACTGAGCTTTCGCCCCCGAAACGGAGAGTTGCGATTGTGCGACCGACGTCTTTTGCTTTTTTTTTCCTATCCTTTCCCTCCCAGTAGATATACAAAACTCTACTAGGCGTTGCCGTCACGTTGTTTATTTGGACGCAACGCTTTCAGTGGGTGGTGGTGGTGGCGTTAGAAGAGGAGGACGTACGTTGCCTATGGTGATATTTGCTTTATTATTATTATTTTCTGTTTTTGTTTTGGAGCTGCAGCTCCACGATTTTTTTTTTTTTTTTTGTGGGCTGTGCGAGAGGGGGGGTGGGGCGAACGGGAAGAAAGAAAAGGGGAGGAGACATCCAAGAGGAAGACGGGGCGGCAACGGAGAAAAAAGTGTGAGGCGGGGGGTGGAATTTTCCGGAAAGAATAATAATAATAATAGTGGTGATCATAACAACAATAAAGAGGGCGGTGGCGGATCCATTTCGTTATTGGTGGCAACAGTGAGACTACTACGCCAATCATGCAGCGGTACTTGATGAACACGTCCTACCTTCAGGACCAATTGAAGGAGCTCCACGTGCTGCATAACACGACGGTCGCGGAGTACGGCGAGTTGGTGGAGAACCTGTTCAAGGAGTGTGCTATTCTCTGCGATGTGATCCCGAATTATAAGATATCCGCCACTCTGGAAGACGAGGATGGAGGGAATGGGGGTCGCAAGCAGAAGGAGGTGTACCTTGTACAGAAGCTGGAGCATGAAGTGCTGGCACAATATGAACACTTCCTGCAGCTTCTTCGCAAGTTGCAACGGAAAACGCATCCGGAGCAGCAGGCACTTGGAAGTCGGTTGTGCGCCCAGTTGATCAATAGAGCTGCGGAGTTTAACCACGCCGATAAACTGCTGTCGCTGGCAGTACAGTTTGCAAACGCAAAGTCCACGCGGGTTGCCCAACCCGCACTGACAGCCCTTGCAGAACTCCTTGATGGGCAGATGGTGTCGGATGCCACGGAATCTATTGTCTCCTCCATGCTAGACATTGTGCGCAAGCAGAGCTATGCGATGAATCCCAAGCTACTTCACCTCCTCCTCCACATCCGTGTGGCGTTAGTGGACATTCATCGCCGGGACTTGACTGAAGAGAAGGCCAAAAACAAGCGACTCAAAAAAGAAGATAAAGAGTTGGCTCGTCAACTGCAAAAGAGTAAGGCCCGTAGGGATCGGGCTGAGGTGGCCGTCAAACAAGGTCGAATTCTGCACCGTGTGTTTGTCATTTATCTGCGCGTTATGGAAGCATCTAAGTCGTGTTCCCAGCAGCATCAAACACGGATTCTTGCGCCGACGCTGGAGGGACTGGTGAAGTTTGCTCCACTTGTTAATGTGGAGCTCTACCATCAACTCCTAACTGCCTTAAAAGACCTTGTCAATAGCGAGGCGACATCTATGACAACGAAGTTGCATGCTCTTGTGGCGGTTGCGACGTTGGCGCAGAGGGATGCCACCGCGACTGTCAGTGAGTGGCGCGTGGATCTCAGTTACTTCCATGAAGTCCTCTTCCGCTGCCTCCTTGATGCGCTTGACATCCCAAAGAGTAACACCGAAAAAAAAGCCAATGACGTAGAAGAAGCCTCAGACGCTGACGACACAGCATCGCAAGGCTCAACTTCATCCGCAGGTTCGCTCTCGTCTCAGGCGTTTTCGATTGCCAATTCCATGGCGCAAGCAAATTTCATGCAGTCCAATGCCTCTAAAGAGTGGACTTTCCGCGTGAGTTTGGTGCTACGCGCCGTGGATTTGTTGGTATTGACACAAAAACATTTGCCTGTCCCCCGTGTCACTGCCCTTGTTCGTCGCCTTATACAGGCTATTCCGTCGTGTCCGCCGCACATTGGACTTTCCTTGCTCGCACTAGTTCACCGTCTCATGCTGCGCTATCCTGCTGTCGCTGGCATTGTCATTGGTGGCAACGACAATGCCATTGTGGGCCGTGGGGCGTACAACCCAGCGGCATTACAGACTGCTTCCTCGAATGCCGAAAGTAGTTTTACGTGGGAGATTGGTCTTTTGACGAGGAGTTATCATCCCACAATGCGGCATGTTGCGGACGTTTTCTGCCGTCACTACCACAAGTTGTCTAAGGTGACGCAGGGGCAGCCGCCCGTCGTGACCAAACAGCTAGACGCACTTGGCCCGTATGAAGTGATGGAGTCGTATGACCCTTCGACGGGGGAGTTTCGGCCGCCGCCACCGTTGCCGGCGTCGATGCAGCAAGCAAAGGGCGCCACAAAGCGTGCCCGTAACGACACCACGCCTCTGTAGCGCCTGTGGAGAAAGCAGGGGGAGTTGAACGACGACAGGAAGGGAATGACAAAAACAACACGAACAACACCGGGAAGGTGTCTTTGCTTCTTTGGTTTCTGCTGATGCTCAGTGAAGCTACAGCAGTAAGCGTACGACGGAGGCATTCCAATGGAGCGGGGGAGAGAGAGAGAGAGAGAGAGAGAGAGAGAGAGAGAAGAAAAGAAAGAAGAGAGAGAGAGAGAGAGAGAG
>NW_021706254.1:0-6087 GCF_003719475.1 Trypanosoma rangeli
CGAGCAGCTTCGTGCTGGAGACGTGGAGAAGGTTCGTTCGTTGGAGGAGCTGAACAACCTTGAGCGTGCGATGAAATGTCGTCTCATGGACAAGGAGGAAGAGCTTGAGGAGTTGCGGAAAGCACATGAGGATGTTAAGGTTCGTGCCCTGAATGATGTGAATGAGCTGAATGACCGGGCGGAGCACATGAACCGGCATCTGGAGGAGCTGCGTGAAGAGAACGAGCAGTTGCGTGCCAGTAATGAGCAGCTGCGTGCTGGGGACGTGGAGAAGGTTCGTTCGTTGGAGGAGCTGAATGACCGGGCGGAGGAGATGAACCGGCAGCTGGAGGAGCTGCGTGCTGAAAATGAGCAGCTGCGTGCTCAGCTGGTTATTGATCGTTCCGTAGGTTTGGGTGAAATTGTTTTGACGAAGCACCGTTGCTTGTTGAGTGGTCTTGGCTTAGGTGAGTTGTTTGTGGTTAATGCGGAGGGTTTACGGAGTGCTGTTTTGCAGGATGTGGCGCGGGCCACTTGTGTTTCACTCAAGGATGTTAATGTTGTGGAGTTTGGTGCGAATGCTTCTTTTTGTGAGGTGGAAGTCGCTCATGAAGCTCTTGTTTCGGGCGAGGAGATTGCTCGGCGGTTGAGAGAATGTCCTTTTTTAGCGGTGAGGCGTCTTCTTGACTTAGCTGTGGTGCCAGAGGATGCACGAGACAGAGGGGGTGCTACAGCGGAGGTGTTGAGGGTACTTGATGATTTTGGAGTTGACTCACTGTTGAGTCTTGTAGTTGAAGAATCCATGTCCCGTTTGGTGCTTGAGCTGACGACGATGTCGTTTCGGTTTGAGAGGGCTTTGGAGGGCATTCGGTTTGTTTGTGCTTCCCATCAGCGGCGTGAGCTTGATTTGCTGGAGGAGCTGGATGAGCGGGCTACAGAGTACACAGATATGCTGGAGAAGACGGAGGAGATGATGCAGCTGTTGGAGGATGCGCGACAGGCAGAGTGCAGTGCTCGGAATGCTCTATTCAAGCGTGAAGAGGCGCTGTTGGAGTTGGAACGACGCCGGGATATTGAAGTGCGTGACCTCGAAAATATGACGCACGCCCACCGCAATCTGCTCCAGACGATGCGGCAGTCGCAGGGACTGCTGGCCACCAATAACATGGCAGGCTTGTTAAGCGAGGCCGACTGTGTGCCGGACCTTCAACGACAGGCCGCACTCCTAGAGCAGGAGAACGGCGCACTGCGACAGGAGATGGCGCGGCGTGCGGTGGCGCATCGAGAAGCGATGGAGGTTCTGAACAACAAGGTTGTCACCCTCATGGAGGAGCTCGAGGTGAAGGGAGTGGAGTATACTGAAACACTTGCAAAGCTTGAGGAGTTTGTTGGCTTGCTGGAGGCATCACGTGCCGCTGAGAAGGCGGCGTTGATGGCGTTGGAGAGGCGGGAACAGGAACTGTTTGAGTTGCAGGCTGCACATGATGAGGAAATGAGGGAACTGGAAGGCGCCATGAAGCAGCTCAATGTACTTTCCCCGCCGCAGCAGGAGAGCCGTGAAGAAGCCCGTGCGGCGGAAGCGCCACCAGACACCGCCCGGGAGAGCGGTAACGCAAATGTTGTACGTTCGATGCGACAGCAGCTGGAGCGGCTGAAGCGTGAGAAGGAGGCCCTTGCCATGGAGCTTGAAGTGAAGGGACGACAGCACGACGACGCGATGGATGTGCTCAACCGAAATATTGGCGAGTTAATGGGCGAGCTTGACTCCCGCATACGTGGGTGTCAGGTGTCGGCGACGAGCGCGAAGGAACTACTGCGCGATATTGCCCTGCTGCGCTCCGCCGAGGAGGAAGATGAGGAGTACAATGAGGGTGATTAAGCCAGATTTGCCCCAGCCACTTGTAGGCGCCGCATTACCGCAACGCTGGTGTAGGACTGGCGAAACCAGAATTTTGTTTGAGTGTGAAGGTTAGACCAATGTATGTAATGTATGCAGGTATGTAAGTATGTATGCAGAGATGAAGCATTAGCCTTTGCCCGACCCTCCCCCCCCCCCCTACACACACATGCAGAGAGGCTCCTGGATCACTGCAAAGGGAGATAATATGCAGGAGGCATGACGATGGAAAACAGGAGTTGAAAGGCGGAAATAATTGTGACAGATTGGTTTGATCTCAAGGCGTGTTTAAGTGTGGACTATTTCCTTCGATGTATGCATTTTGTAACGTAAACGTAGGGATGGTCGGGTGCTTAGGCTTGTATGCATTCCCGTGGTTCCAAGTTATGCGCACATACATTTCTCAGTGGGGCATCACTCACTCACTGTACGCCGCGTGATTTACACCGTGCACCTCCCCCTCTCCCACAGTTTATTATGCTCATTTTTTTTTTGTTTATGAAGTGTTTATTCGTGGACCACATCCATTACGATAATGTTGTGAACAGTAATATTTCTTTTGGGCTGATAGCCGGTGAGGCTTGTATTCGTGCGAGGGAAATGAATGAAAAAAAATTCCTAGAGCAGTTTGATTCAAAGGGAATAGCAGTTTTCGTGTTATTGTTTTGATTTGCTATTGTGTTAATTGTTTTCTCGGTGACTCTGGTTATGTGCGCTTTGGTGTGAGTGGCGTTGCGGTTGACTGCCATGTGGGCGCTGCATCTCTCTTCTTTCCACAGTGAAGCGCTGACCAGGTCTCTCGCTACTTTGACCGCCATATCCGCGTCTCATTTGCATTTCTTTTCTACACATTATTACTATCTTCCTGTAGTGGCTTCCGTTGCACTCACTCTCTCCTTCCTTTGTAGCTGTGCACATGCGTCGCTGGGGGTTCAAGCTGCTTTCATTTGACGGGCAGATTTGAGTACTGCAGTCCACTTGGTGTATTTGCGTCTTGTCGTTGCGCGTGGTCGCCCGGAAGCACATTTGTTGCTGAAGAGTAGTAGCTTCAGTGTCCCTCATATATGTGCCGTCCCGCCGCGTTGTTTTCGATGGCTGCGATAGCTGCCAGTTGAGCAGCAGGCGATGATTATGACAGTCGTTTTTAGGAAAAAAAAAGAGAATAAAACAAGAGAGGGCAGGGTGCATTCTTTCACTGTGTGCATTTAGAACTGCTGACATGCGTCTGTGGACTATTTATTTTGCGTTTTCCTTTGCGTGGGTGAGATAGCTAGAAAGAGAGAGAGAGAGTTTGTGGGTGTGGGTGGGTGCGTACGGAAGACGGAGATAAGGGTGGCTAAAGGATCGCTATTTCCAGTGTAATGTTTACCTTTATGCTTTGCATTTTACGGTATTGTTTGTATGTGGATACGGGTGCTGTGTGCTCTAAATTTTGCTTCTTTGCAACCTGCAGGCTGCCCTAGTCACATTTCCTCCTATTTGGCAGCTGCCCGTTGCCCCCTTCCCATGCCGTCTATTGTGGTACCTCTGCCACGCATCATGCACAGAGACACAAATGCAATGGCACAGAGGGCAAAAGAAGGGGAGGCGGCAGCGGCAGCGGCCAGAAAGCAGAAGAGAGACGGAGGGCCAGATGAGTCTGTTAACTCAAGGAGTAGACATGTAGGTGTGCGCTTGTCTCTGCGTGCATCCATGCGCTTACTTTGTTGCTGCATGTGCTCGGAAAGCAGGTGCGTAACTAAACTGGAAGCGGAAGAAGACGTCTCTGCTGTAGATATCTTTTATTTTTTTATTTTTTTGCACTTTTTGCACCTGTTTTTTACGTGCAAGAAACTCCCTACTGGGGGCGTGGTAGGAGTAGCACATGAGGAGTTTTTTAGACCGTGTTGGGCTGTGGGGCGGGCACAGTAGAGTTAGGGCCCATGGCAAGAGGCACATCTGCGGCGCTGGTGAGTTGGACGATGAGAGGTCCATAGGGACGTCCAATGCCGCTTCTGAATCCGTCACAGCAGTGACAAAGAAGGCAATGACTGCGACAGCTGTAGAGGGTAATTATGACGCGGTGAATGGTAGTGACACCGCGGCGGTGATGCCATCCTTGGGCACCGAAAAGGACGAGCATTTACTGGCTGTGGCTCGGGCATCCGAATTCTCTGCGTTGAAAGCATTGGAACTTTGCCAACTGGAAGTCCTGCAGCTGCAGCGAATGTGGGATTTGGACCGCGAAACGCAGCGTTGGACTATCGTTTTGTTGCAGGAAGAAGTATGTGAACTGCGACAGCAGTTGGAGCACAAGCGCCGCCGTAGTTCAATGCAGCGTACCCGCGAGACTGTTACTGCAACGAAGGCCCTCTCCGTGTTGTCCGTGAATGGAGGTGGTCTATCGCTACGGTGTGCGTTCGGCATGGACGCTGTCGAGGCGAACACCACCTCAGAAGCCCCTATGACGAGTGGCACGGAGGGTTCCTGCACCCGCAGCGAGGCATCAGCGGAGTGTGCCTCTGCCTTCCAGTACTCACACGTCGTGCATGACTCAACCCGCGTAGAAGAACTTGAAGAGAGGATAGAACGCTACGGACGTCTTCTACATGATGCCAACAGGGAGTGTGGCGAGCTACGAGCAGAACTATCACGAGTGGTACGACAGTTATATGATGATCGCCGCTACTTTACGCGTCACATCTCTTCCTTGTTGCGTGAGAAGGAGGAGATGGCTCGCGAACACGCCAGGACGCTTTCCCACCTGGATGAAACCACAGGCTTGTTAATGGCCGCGCGTGCAGCTGAGCGGGCGGCATTGCAGCGCTTTTTTAGTGAAGGCGGTCAGAGTGAATTGCCTCGAGTGTGTGAGGCACCGATAGAAGGCGCGGGATCGGGGGCAGTGCATTGCTTGCACTGTGGTGGCTCTTCTATCACTTGCAGTGAATTAAAGCGCCGCTCGGTGGATGCTTCGGTGGAGCGGCAACGCTGCAACTCTCTTGCTCTGCGTCAGACAACACTTGAAGACGAGTTGTGTGTTCTAGAATGTGAAGTGGAGCGCGATAGCCGGAACGTGGAGGGAATGTGCCGCATCGTTGGACGCCTCATCGACGAAGTAGAAGGATATGCTCGTGATTGTCGGGTCGCCAACCAGGAAGCTGCTGGATGCCTGCGCGAGATGTCGTTGCTGTGGTTCACTGATGAGGAGGATGCGAGGGGCGATAACACTGACACCGATGATGATGTTGATGGGCACAAGAGTGACGACATCATTTCGCTCTTGCGGCTACAAGAGCGTGAGAAGCGGGACGACGCGAAGAGTCCGGAGTGTGCACTACCTTCGGCGTTCCACGCATCCTCACTGCTGCCGGTGGAGCTGACCGGTTGGGGCGACACCTCTACCACCGCAGCTGCCAGTGCTGCCAATGCTGTCAATGCTGTCAATGCTGCAGCATGCGGTGCCGTTGTGGCACCCAGTTGACGAGAAGGTCATTATCAGGATGGCCCACGTTGGGGCGCAAATGCTAGCGAGGGTGACGCCATCATATGTTGTGTTAGTAGGAGTTTTGCGTGGGTTCTGCATTGCCGCTCATTGCAACGCGCGATGGCACTGCTTTGTTTTGCTTTCCCTTGTACTTTCGGCCACCATGACTCACTGCAATGAAGGCGGAGGCTGCGGTACATATCTCGGCCAAAAGAGCCAACCAAACGGGAATCAAAGCCCCCCCCCCACCCCAACCCAAAAAAAAAAAAATGAATTTTGGCACAATGAAGGGAAGTCAAATAATAAAACAAAAGAAAGGGATAAATAGGGGCGGGAGGGACGTTGAGAATGTCTTTGTCTGCCCGGCATGCATGTGGATTCATTGCTTTCTTGCCGTTCCTCTTCCCGCCTTCTTTCATCAGTGCGCGCGGCCAGATATAAATAACTTCTCTGCGTTCTGAATCCGTTTTTATTTTGTTTTTATTTTCTATCCCTTTACCTACACTGTGCAAAATGCGGAAAGGGAAAAAAGGAAGCACGCAACGTGCAACCTTGGTATTGTTTTTTGCTGCCAACAGCACCAACGAACAGGTTCAAGGGCAGACGCGGCTCATTGCAAGCCGTGGTGAATGGTACTGATTTTGATGGTGACAATATGGTTTGGGGTGCGTCACTCTTACTCCTCCTCTCTGTATACTCCTCTCTCTCTCTCTCTATATATATATATATATATATATATATATATATA
>NW_021706254.1:6402-10603 GCF_003719475.1 Trypanosoma rangeli
TAGTAGTATAGGTTGGTTGGTCGTCGTCTCTACTCTCCTCTCTCTCTCTCTCTCTCTCTCTCTCTATATATATATATATATATATATATATATATATATGACGTGCTGTTTTATAATTCATCTGTGCAGGCGTCTATTCATGACCACGCCTTTTTTTTTTCTTTACCTCTCTTTTAGGTATTTTTACCTTTCTCTTTCTGCCCTTTCCGATTTCACTGCAACTTCCGCTATGATTTATGCCTGGTGCTGGATGAATGTATGGCCATCCTCCTTCGTGGTGTGTATAAGTTGATTTTAACCGGTTCCCCCTTTTATTTTGCTTTGTTTTGTTTTTGTGTGTAGGCGTTTATGGGTGGGTGCGAGTGGTATTTATTGCAGTGCGTCCGCAACCGGACGCCCACCTACAGTGGCGCCCGTGGCTACCGCCACACACACACTCTTTCCCTCGCCCTTCATCCCCTCCTTGTCAGTGCGTTTATGCACAGGAGGGAGAGAGAGGGTGTGATGCAGGGGTAAAAAGAAACTTTGGAGCAAAAAAAATCCTAACAATGCGAATATTAGGGATAAGGGGAAAAGGAGACGGGAGCTCCGAGGATGCGTGACGTTGAGGTGCTAATAAACTGTCTCGGCTTCAATGCGTTATGAATCCCTTGCCTGTTTGGCCGGGTGTATGTGTTTTTGACGGAGGTGTGAGAGATGGGCGGAGGGTTCCATCATGCCGTTTTTTTCTTTTCATGCTTTTCCTCCTTCGGTAGCCCCGTTCTCCCTCTTTGTTTCAACATCTGCCCCCTTCTTCTCCCTTTTTTTTGTGTTGTTTTTGTCTGTGTGTGTGTGTGTGAAGGGGTTTCTCTCAGCTGACACTGCATCTAAGCCCAACTTATGTTTTACGTCTTTTGTTCCCCCACTTGCTCCCTTGTTTACGTGAAGGTTTCAGTTTTGCCGCCGTGGCCCGCCTCTTCGTACTTTTCCCGCAGCATAACGGGCAGGGGCGGGGTACAAATAGTCTCACGGTGACCATTGCACGGCACCACATCGCTCTTGTGTTGTTCATCCTCTCACTCACTGCCTATTTCTCGTTCTCTCCCGTGCTTCAGTAAGTTCGCTCCTACCCATTTTTGTCCCGTGCTTTTGTCTCATTCTTCTGGAAAGTAGTGACCGGTAACGGGCGAGCAACTCCACTATTAGCAGCTACGGACACCATTACTGGCCATATTTTGCCTCTGTACAAATATCTACGTCCATACAATTCCTAACAGCACCTTTTTCCTTTATTGTTATTATTTTGCGCTTTGTTCTCCTGAACGCTCTGCGAAGCATGCCACGCAGATATTGCTATCAGCGCATGCACACTTTTGCTGAGCGCCAGAAGGAGGTGACGACCGTCCGTGAGCGCTTCCCGCAGCACATTCCGATCGTTTGTGAACCTGCATCAAGTGACACGGCGCTGAATGCGGGCCCAATTTCAGAGCGCTGTCGTGTACTGCGAGACTTGGACTGTAGCAAGTTTCTCGTGCCTGGCGATGCATCCATGCAGCAGCTCATGGTTCTTTTGCGTGGTCGATTGGTGCTTGATGCAGAACAGGCGATTTTTTTGTTTATAGATGATGCTGTTTTACCAAATAGTGCCTGCGTTGGCGACCTCTATGCGCAGAGGAAGGACATTGATGGATTTCTGTACATGACATACAGCATTGAGAGCGCTTTTGGAGGCATGTACGTGCGGCGGAGGCGGAAGTAGCGGCTGTACTGGGAGGCACACTGCGGTGATGGTAGTAGTAGAAGCTGGTTGCAAGTTTCTTCTTCACCGCTACATTTGTTGGGTGCTACTTGTTGTTTCCTTTGTTGCTTTTCTGCAATGATTACTTTTTGTTGTTGCTGTTTCTCCTTCCCACCACTTCAGTTAGTTGCGCAATCGTTACCTTTAATTGTGGCGACTGGCCTTTCTTCTCTTTTTGTTTGACTGGCGTCATACCAGAGGTGCTTGGCATGTAGAGTAAATATACAAATAGGTACCTGTGTGAATACGTTTGTGTGTATGAAGTTGTATGTGCATGTGAGTTGTCAGGGTGGGGAGATGGTGTGGGGGCGGTATTGCAACCGACTTTCTCTTTATTATTTTCCTCATTCTGCGATTATAAACGGAGTACACGGGCGAACAAGAGGCAAGAGGAGAAGATTTTTGATGGCCAAACTGGTAGTGCTGGGTGTAGTTCTGTTTGTGTTTTTTTTAGTCTCTTGTTTTTTTTTTTTTTGCTTTTTTGTTGTTGTTGCTGTTATTTCATGTGTAATTTGGGTTTTAGTGATACCTTCAATGCATACATATACAACGCACATAGATATCTGTCCACGTGCAATGTATACACGTACGCAAATCACCTGTATACACGTGGATACATACCACAGACACATACATGTATGCACATTGATCGCTCGCACAAATATGTTTTTTATCGTTTCTTGGCTATGCGACGTGAGTCACTGTATTTCTTTGTGTCTGTTTATGTGCATCAATGGACCTAGTAAAATGTCTCGCCTCTTTTCCCTTGACCCCCATACATGTGTTTTATTGGTAAGCCACATTTGAACACACCGGCTAAAGCAAGACAGAGTCAATTATACAGAGGAAGGCGAAACAAAATTATTAATATTGGGTGTTATCTTGATTCAGTGGACACGTGGAGGCTAGCCACAATCTATGTTTTACACGGGATGCAGCTATCAAGGGGAGATGACCCCTGACGGGAAACGTTTCCACGGACAAGGTGTCTACACCTTTGCTAATGGTGACACCTATGTTGGTGCGTTTAAGGATGGCCGCATGCATGGTCACGGAACATTGTTTTTTACTGCGGAGAGAGGCGGTGGCCAATACCGTGGCGTGTGGGAGGATGGACGCAACTTGTCAGGGGCATTAGTTTTTTCAGACGGGTTGGTTTACGGCAGCGGAGACAGTACTTCAACTGTTCATGCTACTGCTGTCAGCAATTCGATATCTTTGATCGATACGCCGAAGCCTGAGGTGAAGTGCGGTGTTGATGGGGGTGCCACTCTTTCCATGGATTCCGGCAGGAAATGTAATACCAGTGAAAAAATAGCAGAGGAATGGTTGTACTGCCGCGAGGGAGACCGGCGGCTTTGGGCTGAGCACCTTCGCGAGGTGATGCCAGTACTGCCAATGCAGTCTGTTTTGGGTGGTGTGCGTGTGCCGCAGTCCTCGCGCTGGGCTGTGGAACCGGTCGTGGCGCCAAGTGTAGCGGCGGAGGCAAAGATACCTGCAACCTTTGTGCTGGGACAGCCTCGCTCCCTGGCAGAGATTCCGACACGCTTCTGGGAGGAAGCACAGCAGCGAGAGGCCGTCATTGCGTCAATGGAGCTTCCGACGCCACCATTCAAGGGAGCTCAGGCCGGCGCTGGTCGTGAGGAGACGATGGTGGACAATGGCGGCAAACCCGCCATAAATCTTTCACTTCGTATCATCGCTCCGCTGGAGTCAGAGGCCATGCGACGCGCCATTGCAGCCGCTGTTTCTGCTTCCGAGTCTGCGACCAAAGCCTTGCAGAAGCGTAACTCAGCGTCGACACAGCCCCTTACATCCTCAGATAATACCGTCCAGAATGAAGTTGGACATTTTATTGCCCCTAGCGAAACGCATGCACTAGGTAACAAAACTGTGAGCACCGAGATGACGCTGGGAAGCCGCCCTATGCACGTACCTGACGAGTTGAAGGGTAGCTTGGCGCTCACCGATGAGAGCCAACTAGAGAATGGGTATCACACACCCCGAAAATTGTCTTCGCGCAACTCAACTGTAGCACCTTGTCTATCTAAATTACCTTCTTCAGTGTTGTTCGCCTCGCACGGACAATTGGCCGCTGAATCCAAGGGTAAGGTGTGTAAAGCACTGGTAGAAACAACCCACAAAGTGGCTTCCGAGGCGACCACGGAAGACGATGTCCCATCAATAAATGTAGAGGCCATTATGGCTGCATCCTTGGTGCAACAAAAATCTGAAACAGACGTGAAACGCCAGGATTACCTACAAGAGCAGGAGTGTGAAGACAAGGAGAACGCCCATGAGGAGGAGCACCAGCAGCTGGAGGATGCCCATGAGGAGGAGCACCCGCAGTTTGAGGATGCCAATGAGGAGGAGCACCCGCAGCTGGAGGATGCCAATGAGGAGGAGCACCCGCAGCTGGAGGAT
>NW_021706260.1:0-9009 GCF_003719475.1 Trypanosoma rangeli
AAAAAAAAAAACGTGCGTTACTTTGTTTGTGTTGCCTTCTCTGGCTGCTGGTAGTAGGAATAAACAAAAACGTGCTGGAGGGGGGAAAGGGTGGGGCGAGAATTTTGTGTCGCTCATACCTCTTCTTGGTCTCCCTTGCTGTGTGTGCAGAAGTTTGGAGGGAACTGAGCACACACATATTTGTACATTGAAGAAGGAGGGAGGGAGGCAGCACACGTTTTTCCTTCTCTCTGAAGCCACTTTATTAACCGTGTGGGAAAGAGGAGGGAGAGTATATATATATATATATATACGAAACCTGTGTGTCTGTTGACGCCACGCCCTGTATAATGTTTAGGGAGTACAAAGAGATTCGCTTCTTCCGCGTCTTTCTCACACTGTGGATCACGTACGCCACCTACACCGTAGTTCGTCGGCCCTTGAGTGTAGCACGAGCCAATATACAGCATGACACTGGATTCACCCCGGCAGAAACCTCACTTGTAGACTGTGTGTTTGTCTTCTCGTATACCAATGGCCAGTTGCTATATGGGCGCATTAGCGAATATTGGGGGAATAAGCAAATTCTCTTTTATGGTATCCTCTTGTCTGCAACGGCTTTGGTGTGTCTAGCGCTCGCGTCCACGCTCCCGGTTTTTTGCCTGGCGTGGACCATTAACGGCATTGCACAAGCAGCTGGGTGGGCAACATGCCTTTCAATAATGAATGTGTGGGTCTTTCCCAACGAACGTGGTAGAGTAATGGGGTGGTGGTCAACAAACATGGCGGTGGGGGGCCTGATTGGAAATATATTTCCCGCCTTTCTTATCGGAAAGGGGTTTTCGTGGCGTGTGGCGGTTGCGTCTGAAGCAGCGATTATTTTGGCAGTGGGTGGTGTTGTCTTGTTGCTGCTTGTTCAACATCCGAATTTGGTTGGTTTCCCTTCGGTGCAGCAGATTGAAGGAGGCGAGCAACCCACAAGATGGACAAGTATTAATCACTCATTTCCTCTGAGCAAAGACGGTGAAGTGTATAATGGGACTTTGCTGCAACCAACGGGTTTGCCGGTTCAGCAGCATGACCCACTTCAGCAGAATGAGAACGAGCTCCATAAAGAGTCTGGTTCTCTCACATTGTATAGCATCATTCAGCTTCCAGGTGTGCGTGATATTTGCGCATCGTATTTCCTGCACAAACTTGTGCGCTACGGCTTCATGTTTTGGCTTCCGTATTTCGCTGTGCAGGAATTAAAATATACCACCGAGATTGCCGGGTATCTGACGTCTGCCTTTGACATTGGTGGAGTCGTTGGCACTGTAACATCGGGGTACATCTCGGACTGGATGTTTCATGGCCGTGGACGCACGCGTGTTGTTTTGCTCTTTACTGTTGGTATGGTGCTTGGTACCTTGTCTTTTGCCATTTTTTCCAACCTATTTGCGGAAAGAGCTTTGCTCTTTGCAGCGGTGACCGGTATTGTTGGGTTTTTTGCCTTTGCTATAGATGCGCTACTCTCAGGTTCCTTTCTTTTGGACTACCTGGAGCAAATCCAGATGGCCAATCACGCAGGAGCTATCAGCGGCGTGGTGGGCGGTGTCGGATCAGTGGGATCCATCTTTCAAGGTGTCTTCACAGTTGTGCTGAGCACTAGTTCCTGGTCAACGTTGTTTTATAGCTTTGGGTTGGTGACGGCGTTGGCGGGCGTTTTTCTGATTTATCCGCTCTGGAGGGAACTTGAACAGAAGAGCAAAACATCGTATGCAGTGTGAGGGTACCTCTCCAAAGTACAAGAAAGAAAGAGCATACCATCTTTGCTCTCTCTTCCCCGCAATGCTAAGTATTTTACCGGTAAGGAGGGGGAACAGGTGCGTGTTCCACTCCCGTTTTTTTATCTCACTGTTCATGGTGACTGCTCTTTTGCACACATCCATACACGCATGTGTGTGGAGGTATGTGCAGAAGGATGATATTCTGCTTTGCTCGAAGTTTACTTTATATTTTCTCTTCTTTTATTGTTTTTTTTTTAATTTAAATTTGCAATTACCTTGTTTTTTAAATACACAATAATATACGCAACCTGTACGCATTGAGTAGGTAAGAAATTAAAAAAGCCTTCGTTATATGAGTTTTCCTCAGACAGAGAAGAACGGCAACACCAGTGAGAGTCCAGCTCGTGATTTCAACACAGATGAACACGGCGGGGCACTGAACTCTGCTGGGGAGCCATGGAGAGGAGGTCGGTCCCGGGAAAGGGGACGAGGAAAGGGACGAGGATTTTATGAACGCGATAACGAGTGGCGCCGCGGTGAGAACGAACGCGAGAAAGTAAATGAGCGGTTTGCGTGGCGCGGCGGCGGCGGCGGCGGCGGCGGCAACGGCGGCGGTGAACTCGAGGGTGAAGAAGGACCCGGCAGCGGCGGTGGTGGTGGTTGGCCACGAGGCAACCGCAGCGGATATAATTATAATCAGCGTGGCGGAGGTGGCCGTGGCTCTCGTAACTATGGTTCCGGTGCACGGAAGGAGCAGTGGTCCAACTGGCGACAGGGCGAGAGTGCGTGTGAAGGTGGGAACGAACAGCCGGAAATTCGTCGCAGCAGTGGATACAACTACGACGGCAAAAGGGGGCACAAAGAACGTGGTCGCGGCGGTCGCGGCGGCCGTTCCTTTGAGGACGAGCGCGAGTTTGAGGAAAGGGGTCCGCGTCGGACGCAAGAAACGACAGACGACGCCGAGCCGCCACAGTTACAACAATTCTCAGAGGAGCAGCAACAACAAGAACAACAGCAGTACCAGCAGCAGCAACAACAAAGGCCACCCACACAACAAGGCCGTTTTGATGGTGACTACGAGCGTCCACGTGGACGGGGACGCGATCGCGGCGGCCGTGGCAGGGGGGACTACTCCAGGGAGGACGAGGAAGGGGGTCAGCCGCAACAGCGAACACAGCCACAGACACAGGAACAACCTCAGCGGCAACACGTCTCGGAGGATCCAATTTCGACTAACCCTAGTCGCACACAACGTGCGCCACATTTGAGGAAGAATTGCTACGACGAGAGGGAAATAGAACAGCTCTTTGAGCATCATCATCAACAGAAGGGCATTTCCCTGGACAACTATGCCAACATTCCGGTTGACATCATTCCCAATAATATTGAACCTGTGGAAAGTTTTGAGGACCTTTTTGTGGAGCCTGCTCTCTCCTTGAACATTGCCAAGTGTGGGTATAAACAACCTACACCTGTGCAGCGTTATGGCATTCCGGTCTGCCTCAACGGTGATGACTTGATGGCGTGTGCTCAGACGGGCTCAGGAAAGACGGCGGCCTTTCTCGTTCCTGTCGTCCATTACATCCTTAAACACGGTGTATCCCCCGCTCGGAACCGTGTTAGTTACCCTATTGCTGTCATTATGGCCCCCACGCGTGAATTGGCGTTACAGATTTACGATGAGGTTCGTAAACTGACGTTTCGCACCGATATCTTCCACGACGTGGTGTACGGAGGAACACCGTACCCAACACGCTTTGAAAATGACATTCTTGTTGCCTGCCCAGGACGCTTAAAGGATATTTTTGATCGTGGAATTGTCTCTTTCAGCCGGGTAATGTTTCTCATCCTGGACGAGGCCGATCGCATGCTGGAGATGGGGTTTGAGGAGCAGATTGAGTATCTTGTCGCCTCGCGCTATACGGACATGCCAAAGACCACGGACCGACAGACACTCATGTTCAGCGCGACGTTCCCGCAGCGTATTTTGAACCTCGCGAAACGTTATCTCCGTCAGCACTACTACCTTCTTACGGTTGGTCGCGTTGGCTCGACGACGAAGAATATCACGCAGCGGATTGAGCGTGTGCAGGAGTCCGAAAAAATGGACAAGCTGTTTGAGGTGATCTACCAGCAGAAGCAAACCGATCTTGTCTTGGTGTTTGTGGAAACCAAGCGCTCCGCCGAGGACCTTCATTACGCTCTTAAGAGTGAGGGCATTCCAAGCGCCACCATTCATGGCGACCGCAAACAGTTTGATCGTGAACGTGCCTTACGCGACTTCAAGGATGGCGTTACACCAATTCTGGTTGCCACAGATGTTGCTTCGCGTGGTCTTGATATTCCAAATGTTGCGCATGTTATCCAGTACGATCTCCCAAAGGAGATGGACGATTACACGCACCGCATTGGGCGCACTGGACGTGCTGGCAACAAGGGCACAGCCACCTCCTTCTACAACAAGAACAACCGCAATCTCACATTGGACCTGTACAATTACCTAAAGGAGCACGAGCAGGATGTTCCCTTCTGGTTTGAGGAGGAGAAAGAGAACGTGGAGGGGGAACGGTTTCTTGGCGCGAGCCGTGGACGCGGTGGTGGCGGGAGACGTGGCGGTGGCGACAGCCATCACGCGGCCCCAACGCTGTCAAACTCCACGTGGGGCGAGTCTGCACCTTCGCGCGGCCGCGCAAGGGGCACCGGTCGGTCTCAGAACGCTGCCAACGTGGACGATGGGGGTTTTTGAGCACCACAACAGCACGCATCTGTTAGGCATAAGAGGAAAGGGGGGAAGAGGGGAACTACTGGGAAATGTGGGAGCGAGCCAAAAATGGTGTGGCCAATATTTGGTTGCTCAGTGCATTTATTTCCAGGCAAACAACAAGTTATATACGCCCATCTCTGTTTTCCTCTTCACCCTTTTTTTTTGTTTTTTTTTTGCTTCTGCTTTGTGTGTAAAACGGCAACACAAAAAAAAACGACATAACTAGTAAGAATCAACAGGCATTGCAAGAGGAGGGTGCTTCCTCTGTGTGTGTGTGTATATATATATATATGTAATAGAAGGAGAAAGTGAAGCAAAGATAAACGAGAGAGGAAACCAATTTTTATTCATTTTCTTTTTTTTTTGTTTGTTTGGGGGGAGGGAGGGAGGGTCTTGGATTACACGCACGCCTACATATATGCATATATGTATTTTTAAAAGGGAGCGAGAACAGAAGCGGTGAATGGGACAGTTCATGATTGCTTTCTAAGCGCCGTAGGTATGTATGTGTATGTGTGTGCGTGTGCGTGTGCGTTGTGGCCCCAAAATGTGTTTATTTTTCTTTGTTTTTTGTTTTATTTTGTTTTTTTTTATTTTTGGTGAACGGAATAGTGCGAACGAAAGAGAGGACGGGAAGAAAAGAAGAAAAAAATGAAATACAACCTTCTCCCTTCTTTGTTCATGAACGTTTAGTTTGGTTGTTCGTATCCCTGTTGTTTTTTCTTAGGTGAGTGTGGCGGTGGCATCGGTGTCAATGACGTTTTTGTTTTTTTTACGAATTCAGTTTCCAACAAAACGCCGCATGCACACGCACACGCACGAGGGGCACGAGGGGTAATTAGAGTGACGAAACACGTGAAAAGCAACTCGGTGGTGGTGGCGCTGAGGGTTATTGACCAGGAACCACCAGCGGTAACGCGAAGAGACCCGCGGGAGGGTCACGCACCCTGCACACCCCGCGTGCCTGGTACCTCATTTTTGTGTTCTGTTGTGGCTGTCAAGGCGTGAAGGACCGGAACACAGGAACAATAAAAAAAAAACAATAATAATAATAGAAAGTAAGGGTGAGTCAAACGCATGGGCGCGGCGTTCTCCAGCTCTTGCTCGCTCTTAGGAGTCCACCCCCCCTCCCCCCCACACACACGCACAAATACACACACCTCTCATTTTCCTCTCACAACCTCTACGATCGTTGCCGGTGCGCAAGTGCGAGAGTGAAGAGAAACCTCAATAATAAGCGTTTTATCCCGTAACGAAAAGATAAGTGAGAGGCATCTGTCATGTGTGTTCTCTCTGTAAGTGTTCCTCCCCCTGCTGGCAGCGTGTGTGGAGAAGTTATGCGGGGAGTGTTGTACGTATTGCAGCGCCGCGGGTTAGGAGGATGTATGCACCGCTACGCTCAGAACAAAAGCGCGGGATTACGAAAAGAGTGGAAAATAGCAGCCTCTTCAGATACTAAGCGGTGATCCGCGCGGCTGGCCAGGCGAGCGGCAATCGCCACAAACTCTGCTTTGATGAGAAACACAAAGACTAATAATAAAGATGATAATAATAATGAGAGGAAACAAACAAAAATACATTGACTTTTTTTACAGAAAAAAAGGGGGCATGTGTAGAGCGTCTGGTGTGAGTCAGATATTGAGTGGCTAAAGGACGGAAAGCGGTGCGGGGGTCTGCGCCGTTACGGATGTCATTGTGTGTGTGTGTGTATGAGTGTGTTTGTATGTGTGTTTTGCGCTGTCTCCAGTACCTTATTTTGCCATTTCTGCCTCCCTGTCTTTCACTTTTACGTGGGCGGTGTAGCGTGGAGTGAAGAACACCTTCCTACGAGCGAGGGGTGGTGGACCAAATACCGTGTTACTGTGCAGTTGCCGGGGCGTTTTTTTTTTTTAGTTTGCCGCTGCTACCGAGTTTTTCTCTCTCTGTGGAGGAAGGCGGGATTGGCGTGGGCGTCGCCCCGCAGTGACCGTCGTTTGCGTGATTGGGAGAAATGTTTTATAGTCGCATTGCCATTTTGCGCGTGGCGGCGTCATCATCCTCTTCTCGTGTCGCCGGTAGTGCTCATGCCTCCCCCGCTTCACCCCACGAGGTGCTTGGCGTGGCGGCAAGCGCCCCATTTGAGGAGATAAAGGCGCGTTACCAGGAGCTTACGCGTTACTATCATCCGGACATGCCACACGGGGATCCGGCAAAGTTTCGCGAGATCAACACTGCCTACCGTGCGTTGCGTGCGGCATGGCGAGAGAAGAAGGCGGATAAAATCGACCCAGAGTCCTTTTGGTCGGAGCGCAATCGTAGAAGTAGGGACGATTACACCAGTAGCCAGTCGCACCGTAGGGGGCGAAGGGACGATTATGCCAAGAAGAATCGGAGTGGCAGTTTATTGCGGGAGATGTTGTGGATGTACGAGTCCTACGAATTGGTTATCGTGCTTGGCGCGGCGGTGGCAGTTCTTTTGGTTGCCACGGAACGTTATGTGGTCGTGCTTCGCATGACGCGCGAGAAACGTGCCCGGTTACGGGCCATGGATGAAGGGTTTCCACCAATCATGCCGTTGGTTGTTGATGATGAGATGCTGCACAAGTACAATGAACATGTGCCGAAGGAGGAAATTGAGGTTGATGACGCCTTGCTGAAGGAGGAGGCGTACCATCGACGTGCCACCCAGCGACGCTTTGAAGACTTCCGTGAATTTCTTTACATATATAACCCGGAGGGGGTAACCTCGCGGAAGGTGACAACCAAGCGTTTTAGCATTCAGTACATTGACGAAGCCCTCATCCCGAAACGCTGCACCCACGTCTGGGAGTTCAACTCGGAGCAGAGAAATAAGCAGTACGAAACCATTGTGAGGGAGGTAGAAAAGACCCTCGGCGCGACGCCGTGGGCAACGCCCGATGTACAATACATCGCTCCTCTTGTTGCGAAGGGGCTTGCACTTATTCCCATGAATTCTCCTCATACTGCCAAGTGGACGTTTCTTGAGTACAAGGATATGGACAAAGATGGTGAGTCTTCATGTCTGATGGCGCTTAAGAACAATCGCTTTGGGCGTCTTGGCATGTGCCAGCAGGTGACTGTAACAGGAAGTAATGAACTTAGCCCAAAGTTGGTGAAGAAGCAGGAGGCGGAGCTGCAAAGTGGAGCACTGAAAAAAGAGAGCCTTATCCATGGAGGAAAGCTGCCTGTAAAGGACCTGTCGATTCCACTTGAACACATGAAACTATAGGGATATACATTGCTGCAGAAAAACTAGGGATTATGTATATGGAACAAACAGATACTTGTACTTGCTTCTATCGTCTTTACGCATGTCTCTTCACAGCCAATAAACGATGAAATTACACTATTGGAGAGCGGCGACGCAATAAGGGAACAGTAATTAGGATTAGGCAAAAAAAAAAGTAGGATAATACAAAAACTGGGAATAGGGGTAGAATGTTTGTATAATTGCTCTAAAACACTTCCTGCTTTTTTTCTATTAAACCTGAAACACATTTTACAAACAATAAAATGGGGGGGGGAGGGGGGCTATGGGCTGGTGGATGTAGTGAAATGGCTAGAAAAGCCAAATGACTATTTTGGGAGAAGTGAGCGTCACGATGAGCTTCAGTCAATATTAGCGCATTTCTTTTTTTTTTTTTTCTTGTTTTTGCTCCACCTCTTCATTGCTCGATCCTTGGCCTCCACAAGCCACAGTGGAGGGCAGCAAACGTGGCTTCTCGCTTTATGTTGTCCACCACTGAAAATCCCCTGCCCCAGTCCACGCGCAGGCGGCTGGCAGTTGTGGGAACCGAAGGCTGTAACCTGTTACATTCGAAACGAACATAGTTACCATTGGTGAGTATTCTAAGAACGTATCTGCCTACTGGTGGGGGTGGGGTTGTGGATGTTTTCCACGAATCTTCACTTCGATCGTGACTATTCTCCGTTGAAATACCGAGATGTCACACTTTTGAGGTGTACCTTTGCAACATTCCTTCACGCCGTACTCTTCTCCAAGCAAACTCACCAGTGAAGTAATAGAGAAAAGTAACACAAAACCCCAGCGCATAATACACCGCGGCAGGCCCACCAGCTACCACGTGAAGCGTATGCTTTCAGTCTTCGCGGAGGTCGTTCTTCTGGGCCAAGAGGTGCGATTCTGCCGCGTTCACGGGCAGGAGTACCGCACGAGCACTCGCTCACCCATATGCGTATGTGGCACCCGCGCCTCACGGTCGCGGTGTTGTTGCACTGTGCGAGGCGCAACAACGCCGCCAACCAAGCAAAGAGACGTGATGATCCATGCCAGCACTAACTCGACACTGAGTCGGAAAACACCTCGTGACGTATTTGTGACAGACCATGGAGAGGCCCGAGCGACAACGTTGCCGGGCTCTGATCGCACACGCACACACTCCTTTCTTTGTCCCTCCCCTCTTCTTGCTGTGCTACCACACAATGATTCTACTCATGATGCGTCAGGACACACACAACGTGCGTGACTGCTGGATT
>NW_021706260.1:9034-10273 GCF_003719475.1 Trypanosoma rangeli
CTTTGTCCTCCCCTCTTCTTGCTGTGCTACCACACAATGATTCTACTCATGATGCGTCAGGACACACACAACGTGCGTGACTGCTGGATTCACACGCAACGCCGTAAGCAGTATGACACTCCCTGCCTCCTCTTCCTCCCCCCATCTCTTTCCTCTATCTCTCGCCGCATTACAGACGTTGCATGCATGTTTGCGCAGCAGCATGAAGCGAGGAGGTCGAAGTGTACCCCGCACGCCCCACCAGTGGTGTATCGGGGAATGGAACTGACCGAGAGCACATGGCGTTGGGGACGCTGAGTGAGCGCCGATGATGACACTGACCCTGCTCCGCTACTGATATTGTGACGGTGAAACGAGACTCTTCAGGGCTTCTGACGTGCGTCCTCGCTGCGGGTCCTCATTCTTCCCCCTTCTCTCAATGCACCGTCTTTTTTTTTTTGCACCACGCGCAGGCCCACCAGCTACCACGTGAAGCGTATGCTTTCAGTCTTCGCGGAGGTCGTTCTTCTGGGCCAAGAGGTGCGATTCTGCCGCGTTCACGGGCAGGAGTACCGCACGAGCACTCGCTCACCCATATGCGTATGTGGCACCCGCGCCTCACGGTCGCGGTGTTGTTGCACTGTGCGAGGCGCAACAACGCCGCCAACCAAGCAAAGAGACGTGATGATCCATGCCAGCACTAACTCGACACTGAGTCGGAAAACACCTCGTGACGCATTTGTGACAGACCATGGAGAGGCCCGAGCGACAACGTTGCCGGGCTCTGATCGCACACACACACACTCCTTTCTTTGTCCCTCCCCTCTTCTTGCTGTGCTACCACACAATGATTCTACTCATGATGCGTCAGGACACACACAACGTGCGTGACTGCTGGATTCACACGCAACGCCGTAAGCAGTATGACACTCCCTGCCTCCTCTTCCTCCCCCCATCTCTTTCCTCTATCTCTCGCCGCATTACAGACGTTGCATGCATGTTTGCGCAGCAGCATGAAGCGAGGAGGTCGAAGTGTACCCCGCACGCCCCACCAGTGGTGTATCGGGGAATGGAACTGACCGAGAGCACATGGCGTTGGGGACGCTGAGTGAGCGCCGATGATGACACTGACCCTGCTCCGCTACTGATATTGTGACGGTGAAACGAGACTCTTCAGGGCTTCTGACGTGCGTCCTCGCTGCGGGTCCTCATTCTTCCCCCTTCTCTCAATGCACCGTCTTTTTTTTTTTGCACCACGCG
>NW_021706261.1:0-10244 GCF_003719475.1 Trypanosoma rangeli
TGACCCGTGGATCCACATTGGTGACTTGTACCCGGAAGGCAAGAAACTGCCGCTCCTTCCCGATAAGCTGGGCCGAGACCAGTTTGAGCAGGGCAGTCACTTTGAGTGCTGCTGCTTGACCGCCTTCGCTGCACTTGTGGACCACCACCCCGATGTAATCCGCAACTTGTTTGTAACTAAGAAGGTGCGAAAGGACGGCCGCTACACCTTCCAGTTCCACAGGTATGGTCAGTGGATGAAGGTGGAAATTGACGACCGCATCCCGCTGCTGGAGAAGCAGACCCTCTTCTGTCGTTCCCCTACCCGCCATTGGTGGCCCTTGTTGTTGGAGAAGGCGTACGCAAAGTTTTATACCCTGTACCAGAACGTCGAGGGGTGCACACTGCAGGAGTTGTACTACGACTTTACTGGATGCCCCGTGGTGAGCATCCCGACCGATCTGAAACTTGCGAAGCTCGCCACGTATCCAATTGATGAGCCGGAGTTTTGGCTGGAATTGGGGGAGAACTTGAACACGACAGCGTTAGGTGGCGTAACTAAGCCAAAAAAGGGCAGAGGCGGTTGGAATGCTTGGCAGACAGATGTACGGCGTGCTTGGAATTGTTTCCCTGAGAAAATCGTCTGGCCCTGACTTGTCCGAGTTGCTGGTTGTGATCGACAACCCGTTTGTTAAGGCAGTCTACAAGGGCCCCATGAGCAGCGGTGACCGCTCCTGGACCCCTGCATTGCGTTCCTCTTTTGCGCCTGAACGGCATGATGTAATCTACATGCCTGTTCCAGTGTTCCTTGAGACTTTTTCCAGCATTGAGGAGGTCTTGCTTGGGGGCTTGATGCTGCCGAGCTGGCACTTTAACAGCGAGTGGGGTGAGGGTACGAGTGGAGGCAACCCCACCCTTGTGACGTGGCGTGAGAACCCACTGTATGTGGTGCGGAACACTTCTGAGGAGCCCTTGCAGATTATAGCGGCGATTGGGCAGCCGGATCAGCGACACAAGCTTCATCTGATGCCAAATCGGGAGTTGAATTACATCCAATGCGGTCTTGTTCTCTCGCAGAGTACGGATACGACGATGATTCCCACTTATCTGGTGACAGGCAACAATCATCGTATGGTGCATACGAGACTTTTTGTGGACTCCCGTGAGTTGGTAAACCTTGTTACGGTGCCTCCCCAGTCTCTCTGCTATCTTGTCCCCAGCGCCATGTTTCACGAGCAAGGCAAATTTTTGCTTTCGTATTGGTATCAGAAGCGAGCCGATTTGAAGCAAATGAAGATTGAGCGACTGAGTGTGAAGGTTGAACGCCGCCTGCCTGCAATTAGGCACCTTGAATTGAAGAACAAGGGGAAGGATCGTGTGGACTTTCTTGTCGATGTTCCCACTGACATCCACATTCTTGTGCGGCAGGAGAAGCCGTTTAAGTCGTCCACGGGTGGTGATGCCATGACTGAAGACTTTATTGGTTCCTATCTTTATGACGGCGATGACAGGCGCATTCAAGGCGTCACATTAGCGACAAACTACCGGGAGATAGGTCTCGTACACAACCTCCCTGAGCCTGGCCGTTACGCCATTTGTGTCACGTGTCCGCACAGCAAAGGCATTGTGCCCTGCAAGGTGGAGGTTGTTGGCGTGGAGCCGGCACACGTGCGCATCACGGACCGTCCAGAGAGAGCTGGGGAGCTTGGAGAGGTCAATCTGGACTTTCTCGACGCGCAGCTGGAGTCCGTGCCGCTTGAAGATCTTCACCTACATGATGACAAAACAATGCAGGGACTTCTCGCCATTTTGAACGAGTTGCACAAGGATCCTAAAGGAAATGAGGAACAGATTCGTGCTCTTGAACAGAAAATAAAGGATCATGCGAGCGCCATGGCAAAGATGATTGTCGGGAAGGATCGATCAAAGTACCTCCAAGGGCATGATCTAGATTGGTTGAATCCTTTTCTTGACTGCGATGAGGATTACATGTCTACCGAACGGCTTCTCTATGAGCTGAAGAAAGACCCACGAAATGCAGCCAAAGTACAACGTCTGGAGGAGCTGCTAAGGCAGAAGGCAGACGCCATTGCTGAGAGGGCAAAAAAGCCTGATTTTTCCTTTCTTGACCCAGTACAGGAGGGCATTCCCATTCAGGAGATAGATCTTATGGGCGATGATGCGTTTGCTGCAATGATGCGTGAGCACATGAAACTCAGTAGGGACCCTCTTGCGAATGCGAAAAAGATTGCTGCCCTCGAAGCGGAGATGAATAAACGTGCTCGTGAAATGGCTGCGGAGATCCATGCCAAGGAGCGTACCTTTCTTGATCCAGAGCCTGAGGGTCGCTACCTCTCTGAACTTCCGCTGAATACTGACGCTTTGTTTATGAAGTGTGAAGCTGAGCGACGCAAGGCAAAGAAGGAGGGTGCGAACTCTCGGCACATATTGGCCTTGGAGGAGCAAATGAATGCGCGTTCACACCAGCTGGCAAAAGACATGAACGCGGGGGAACGCCCGAAATATATGAAGGCGGAGTACTTTAGGGTTCCTTTAACGGAACTGCCGTTGGACAATGACGGGGAATTTGGCCGCCTTGAGGCTGAGCGTGCTCATCTGTGTCATGACCCAAAGAAAAACGTCTCACAAATCGCCGAAGTGGAAGCGACGCTGAACAGGCGTGCTGGGGAAATGGCTGCTGAGTTTGTTCGCCAGAACCGAATGTTTCTGGGTGATGAGTTGGAAGGTGTAAAGGTGTGTCATTTGCCACTTGACGACGATACCGAGTTTACTCGTTTGGAGGCAAAGCGTGCCGCATTGAAGAAGAGCGATCCACAGAAGAACGCGCAGGCTATTAAGGATATTGAAAATCAACTGCTGGAACGGGCGTCGTATCTTGCGAAGCGGCTGAAGCATGAGCTTCGCAAAGTACTTGACGCACGTCCATTAGGAGTTCCTCTGGAGTCTCTTCCACTTGACGATGATGAGCGGTTTCGTTCTCTCGAGAACGATTTCCGTGAGCTCGGTTCGGACCCTCGCAACAGAGAGAAGGTAGAGAAGATTATTGACAAGCTGAATGCGCGGGCACGCGAGATGGCCCAAGAGCTGCATGAGAAGGAGCGCGGTGTTTTGAACCAGTATATAGAGGGAGTTCCGCTTTCGTCGCTACCGTTAGATGCCGATGAGGAGTTTAACGCCTTGGAGATGGAGGCGCGTGCGCTGCGAAAGGCTGCAGGCAGCCGGGGAAACGCCTCAGCGCAGCTGAAGGAGCTGGAGGATGCGATGAATCAGCGTGCGGCTGAGTTGGTCCATGAGTCACGCAAGGCCTTCTGTGGTGCTGCCCCAGAGGGCATACCACTGGAGCTGCTGAGGCTTGGCGACGATAAGGAGTTCATAAAGATGGAGGAGAAGCTTCGGGCCCTCCGGAAAGATCCGAGTGCGAACAAGGAGGCCATCAGCAATCTTGAGCATGACCTGAAGAAAAGAGCGCATGAAATTGCTAAGAAACTGTTGGAAGGCGATCGAAGCTACTTGGACACCAAGCCATGCGGGGTGCCGCTTGCTGTGCTGAATATTGACAACGACCCGATATTTCATGCGCTGGAGGCCGAACGGGCAAAACTCAAGGCGTCGCACAGACCCCAGGACTCCCGGAAAGTTAAGGAGTTGGAGGACAAATTGAACGAACGTCTAATTGAACTTGCGAAAGAGCAGCTTGCAGAGGACCTGCGAGGTGTGGAGCAGACTCCTCGTGGCATTCCTGTTAATCTGCTGCGACCGCACGACGACCAAAAGTTTGGCGCAATGGTGAAGGAGCTTCGTGTGCTGAAGGCTGACGCTGCAGCTAATTCGGATGAGATACGCGCTCTGCAGGCCAAAATGAGCAAACGTGTTGATGAACTGGCGGGGGATGTGTTGCAGGGCTGCCGCGACAAGCTGCATCCCTATCCGGAGAAGCTGCCGCTAAAGGATCTTCCACTGAATGAGGATAAGGTCTTCTCCCAGACCGAACTGGAGTTGGCGAAGCTAAAGCTTGCCGATGCTGCAGGGAACGCAGCTCGTATTGCTGACCTGGAGAATCAGTTGAACGACCGTGCATTGCATATTGCTCGCGCAGTGAAGCAGAAGGATCTTGAGGCACTCGATGCGGCCCCACGCGGCATTCCGTTGGCCCTTTTGAGACCACATGACGATGAGTTGTTTGCCTCCTTGGCAAAGGAGGCACGTGGTACTGGGAGCAAATCCAAGGGTCTGTCGTCGCAAGCTACTGACGCAATGAACGCGCGGGTGAGGGAGCTTGCCGATCAGGCCCTCAAGGGTGATCGCGGCTACCTTGACCCCGAGCCCAATGGAATTCCTTTGGGTATGCTGCCGCTGGACACTGACCAAAAATTCCATGAGATTGAGGTGGAGCGCGCGGTACTGAAGTTGACTGACGCGAAGAAGAACGCCAGCAAGATCACAGCCCTTGAGGCCCGCCTCAACGACCGCGCACACGAGCTTGCCGATCAAGTCTTAAAGGGTGATCGTGGCTACCTTGACCCCAACCCGGAGGGAGTTCCCCTTGCCTGTCTTCCCCTCGACTTGGATAAGAAGTTTCACAAGATGGAGGTTGAGCGGTGCAAATTGAAGGCGAATGCTGAGCGCAATGCCGTTGCGATAGCTCGTCTGGAGGCTGCTTTGAATGACCGTGCGCACGAGATTGCGAAGGAACTCAAGGAGACGGAGCGTGCCATCTTGAACACCACATATTATGGAATCCCGCGGGAGCTTTTGCCGCTTGACAAAGATCGCTACTTCCGAGATATGGAGCATCAGTTACGAGAGATAAGGCAAAGTCCCCACCATAATGCAACTGATATTAGAAATATTCAGGAAATGATGCAAGCCCGTGCCGATGAGCTGGGTCTGCAGATGCTAAAGGGTGATCGTTCTGATTATCTTGAACCCGAATACGAGGGTGTTGAGCTTGTGGACGTGCCCATTGACGATGACAAGGTGTTCACCGAGCTGGAGCTGGAGCGGGCCATACTGAAGGCAAAAGGTCACGACTCAAAAAAAATAAAAGACTTGGAGGAAAAGCTCAGGAATCGTTTTCATGAACTTGCAAGGGAGCGCGTCCAAAAGGATCGGATGACTTTGGACCCTGAGCCCGAAGGTATCCCTATTCGGGATATTCCACTTGACGAAGACGCTAATTTTAGGCGTATGGAGGCGCAACTTCGGAAGCTTTCTCGCGATAAAGAGCGCAATAGATCCGCCATCTCTGAAATGCGCGAAAGCTTGAATTATCGCGCTCATGAACTTGCAAAGGAGGTCATTGCAGATGACCTGAAGTGTTTGAAGAAGGAATATCGCATGCTTCCGAAGGAAGCATTGAACCTGCACAAGGACGAGAAGTTTAGGGATCTGGCAAATCAACGACGTATAGCCCGTAAAAGGGGTTGTTCTTCTGCTAAAATGGCAATTATAGAAGAAGCTATGGATGCAAGGGCTTCTCAAATTGCAGATGATCTCATTCGGAGTGAACGCGCCTTTTTGGATCCTGAACCTGAAGGCATGGATCTGGCAGATGTTCCACTGGATACTGACAAAATCTTTCTCGCCATGGAGGCTGAGCGTCGAGGGCTGGCAAAGGATCCCCGATCTCAAAACCAAAACAGGGATGTAATTTGTGAGCTTGAAGCGGGCATGAATGCGCGCTCTCATGTTCTTGCCCTAGAAGAATTTGGCAAGATGCGTGTATTCCTGGAACAAGAGCCGGAGGGAATTGCCCTGAAGGAACTCCCGCTGGATATCGATCCGGAGTTTCGGAGGGCGGAGGTGGCTCGGTACCGGAAGCTCAAGGATCCGAATCGCTCACCGAAGGCGTTAGAAAAGTTGGAAGCTGCGATGAATGATCGTGTGCGCGAACTTGCAAGGGAGTGCCTTCGGAAGCTTCGTGCCTTCTTAGATCCTGAGCCTGAGGGTGTGCCGCTGGCAGAGTTGCCGTTTAGCCGCGATCCGGTGTTCCTTAATATGGAGCGTGACCTCGCCAAGCTGCGTAAGGCCCCCAATGCCTCCCCAGAAACAGTAAGGAGTCTCGAGGAGCATTTGAAAGAGCGTGTGAATGAAATCGCAAGGGAGTTCCTTCGAAAGGAAAGGACGTTCCTTGATCCTGAGCCGTTTGGTGTTCCCCTCGATGATCTTCCTCTTAATCATGATCCTGCTCTGAACGCCTTGGAGCGTAAGCGCCGTAAACAGAGGAAGGATCCCAAACACAGCATAAGCTCCATTCGTGCGTACGAGGATGATATACAGGCCCGCGTGAAGGAAATCGCAAGGGAGTTTGTGGAGAAGGAGCGTGAGTTTCTTGACGCGGAGCCGGAGGGTATTATGCTTCGGTACGTGCCCATTAATAGTGACAAGAAATTTCGTAGGCTGGAAATTGAAAGGCGCGAAAAGCTGCGACACTCTTCATCAAAGAGTGATAACGCTGCTGTAAAAGAACTTGAGGACAAGATGAACGAACGGGCCCACGCCTTGGCGAAGGAAATGTTATGGAAGAATATCTCGTTTCTGGATCCTGAGCCTCTTGGTGTACCGCTCAAAGATGTCCCATTCGAAAACGACGAAAAGTTCAAACACATTAATGCGGTTCTTTGCATGGAAGTGCGTGGAAACAAGGCAAAAGTTGGAGAACTTCAAGAAGCATTGAACGCTCGGCTGTATGAGTTGGCGGCGAAATTGCTGGAAGAGGAACGTGCCTTTCTTCCTCCCGCGCCGTTTGGAATTCCTTTGGAAGAACTTCCTCTGAATGAGGACTTGCAGCTGCGCGCTATTGAACGGGCGAGACGAAAGAAGCGTGCCCAATCGCTGGATGACTCGGAGGAAAAGGCGGGAATGACTGAGCGTGTGATGAAAATTGCGCACAGTGTGCTGGAGAGCGATCGGGGGTACCTGCATCCCAATCGCTGGGAAGTTCCTCTGAAGAGCCTCGCACTTGACACAGACTCGGTGTTCCATCCACTTGAATTGGAGAGAATCAAGCTGAAGAGGGAAGACGCGGTTGACGGGGCTGAAATCAGGGAAATTGAGAGGAGTTTGAATGCTCGCGCGTTGCAGCTAGCAGAGGAATACATCATAAAGGAACGTGCATTTCTGGAAGAGGAGACGAATGGTGTGCCACTGAACATGTTGGCCCTAGACGAGGATGCTACGTTTCATACACTGGAGGTGCAACGGCAGCGTCTACGAAACAGCACGGAAGGCAAGGAAGAAAGAATTGCAGAGGTGGAGGGAAGAATGAGGCGACGCGTGCGTGAGTTGGCTTTTCAGTACCGCGGGTGGCAGGATGAGGAATTCCATGAGGCGAATAAACACATGGCAGAGGAGTGGCCACGCATCTGTCAGCTCTACCCAGAGGGTGTCCGTGACTCAGTGGTGCCGGAGAAGTTATCATCGGGCGATGTGATCTCGGCCCCCGGGAACAAAAGCTACCTGGCACCCTTTATTACCGCCCTCGGTCGGCAATTTCTACCTATTGACCGTTTGTTTGAGACAAAGTGGCATCCTCCAAACGGTCCATATACTTGCGTCTTTTATGATTCTAACAGTATTCTAGTGCGCGTGGACATTGATGATCGTGTTCCTGTGGATGCAAACATGGAGCCGAAGTTTACACGAGTTCCAAGGCAGTCGTGGTACCCCCTCTTGCTGGAGAAGGCCTACGCGAAATTTGTTGGCGGGTACTCACGGCTTGACCAGTGCGCGCCCCATGAAACGTTGCGTGACTTAACAGGCCGCCCAGTGACACACACTCTGTTTGTGGACGAGCTGGCGGAAGCTGCTGGCACCGGTGATTTCCGTTCCGTGAATTTCTGGGACAGTGTGGCGAAGGATCTGGAGCGTGGCGATGTCATTGTATGCATGTCCAGCGTGGACCCCGTGGATGGCATTCATCCGCAGTGCTGTTACGCCGTCCTGGGAGTTATTGAAACAGCTGGGGAGTCAAGTGGCCCGGCGGACGTTGTTGTGAAGCTACACAACTGTTACTTTGATGCGCCAACTTACAATGGCCCGCTCAACCGAGAGGACCCGCGCTGGGATGAAGGGTTGAAGCAAATATGCAGCTTTGATCCGTCGCGTGAGGAGCATTTGTACTTGCCACTGCCCGTATTTTTGCGTAATTTCTCCAGCATGCAGCAATGCCACATTAACTGCGGTGACCGCCTCAGTGCTTCTGGGGAGTGGAACAAGAAGACTTGCGGGGGCAGTCCAATGTTCACGACTTTTCGGAGCAATCCGATTTATTTGGTGGAGAATAAGTCTACGCGTCCGGTGCGAATTCTGGCCGAGTTGCACCATGAGGCACCGTCCTCTACAGACAGAGACGGCGTGAATCACTACCACCAGACGGGCTTGGCTGTGTTACAGCCGGTACATGTGAGGATGCCACCAAGTCCGCTTATTACGCATAACACACACCGTTTTATCCAAAAAGGTATGATGCTGGATACTAGGGAAGTGTGTTCGCAACCGGAGCTTCCACCCAACATGAGTTGTTACCTCGTTCCGTACACCCTGAAGCGCGGCTGCCAGGGTAGATTTACTCTTTCTGTCTATCATGGGTTGGCAAACGTGACGTTGACCCCGTTGCGGAACGCCGGCCTTAGCCGTGAGCCATTGGTAACAAAGGTGGCACTCTATCCTGGCAATAAGGAGGGGACTCGTGTGGACTTCTTGTTAAAAGATACTAGCGACGTGCATATTTTGCTTCGCCAAGCGAAGGCGACGCGTTCAACGCTATTGGACTGCAGTGATCTTGTGGCGGAGGATTTGGTGTCGTTTCATGTTTGCAATGAATATGGTATTAGGGAGGCGAGTACCGCAGCTCTGAGCGATGCCCGTGAACAGGCGCTTATCTTCCGTGCTGTGCAAAGCGGACGCTACTCAATCATAATGGTTTGCGCAGGCAGGCGTAGGCAAGAAGCTTGTCCCTGTCGCCTTTTTGTCTTTGTGGCGAAGGAAGTTGGGGTGGAGTTTGTTTCTGTCCCTCGTGACGCGAAACCACTTGGGTCACAGCCACGCCTACCGGCGCTCCCAAGAAGTGCTCCCTACACCTCTCGCCCGGAAGGTTACGTCCGGGCCTATAGTCAGGACCGTGTGGTGTATCGCAGCGACTCCCTGTCACACGTTTAGGGGGCAATGCGTAAGCAGGGGGCCGACCAGGTAGGTTTTTTTGCGGCCGCAACGCTCAACCAAGGGCTGGTTGCCCAATAGGGAGAACGTCTGAGAAGCGTTGATCTTCTACTGTCATGCTTCTGAACTAAAGATCCTTTTTTTTTTAAAGAACACGGAAGAATAAAATGACAACAATAAAAAGGCACACACTCTTTTTTTTTTTATTGATTTGGTCTCTTTTTAGTTTTGTGCGTTCGTCTGCCTGTTGCAGCCGAGGTCTCCTTGCCTTTTGTGACGCTGGGAGAGTGGGGGGGAGGTGTGTGTATATGTGCGCTTGTAATAGCGAGGAGTGCTTCTCTCCGTTTTTCTCCAGGGAGGGTGGGGGAGGCAAGTTGGGGATGTACAGTGCGCCCAGCGCGTGGCTTCTTTTGTTTTGCCTTGATGTTTGTAGTGACAATATATATATATATGATATACCTTTGCTCTCATGCTTTACCCCTGCAGTGTACCGTTTTTTTTTTTGCTTTTTCTGGGAGTGTCATCCAGTCTAGCCACGGGGCATTTTGCCGTTTCAAAGTGTTTTTTTTCTCGTGTTTTATTTCCTTCCCCCCTATCCGAGACTTATGTGGACCCTTTCCTTTTTAACCGGCTCCTCCGGTGTTGCCCGCAACGCACGCGCGTGTGGCGTTGCCCTTTAACAGAACAGAAAAGGGAGAGAGACAGTACGGGGTGCCGGTGCGGTCATACCAGCTGCTGGTATCGGTGTCAGAAGCAAGGTCAATGACTCTCCCTTTCTGTCACTGTGTGAATGTCTATACTAAAGAGGTAGTTAATGGAGCAGGGCTTCATTGTTTTGTGGTGTGAATGAATTGATTCTCCGTTTGCGTGTTTTTTAAACTTTTTTTTTATGTGGGTGTTTCTTTACGATGAACGGCCGTCATTCCTCCTTCTTCTTCTTTGTGGGCTTCCTGACGTCTGGTTGGGGTGGCGGAGGCCCGCACACACACACACACACACACACACACACACGGAGGGAGGGGGAGGGGGGGAAGCGACTTGCCGTACACGCGTATGTGTGCCTTTTTGTACTGGGCGGAGAACATA
>NW_021706262.1:0-10179 GCF_003719475.1 Trypanosoma rangeli
TTTTTTCTTGTTTCTCCGACTGAATGCTGTCAGGTGTTGCACCCCCCTTCCTCATTCCCCTTTACTCGCCCCCTCCCCCCACTTTTGTCTTCTGCTGCTGCCGCTATTGTTTTCCTTCCTACGGCGCAACCCCCGCGGGATTGTCGTTTTTTTTTGTTTTCCTTTTTTTATTTTTGCTCCTCTTTTGTGTGCTGCGCTTGTTGGTGTCAGTAGGGGGTTAGAGGTTTTGTGCGGGGGAGGCGGGGAGGTGACGCCATGGGCGGGCCCAAGATGCAGGAGGATCAGTCCCTGCTGCAGCAGATGCAGCTGATATACATTAAGAACGAGTTGTACCGCCAGTTGGAGCACCTGCTTGGGCGTCCGGAGAGCGTGGAGCAGGCGGAGGGGTACTACGACGATGTAGAGGAGTTGGTGGCACTCTTTTTGCGCGAGAGCAGCGGCAGCGGCGACACCGAGGGCGGGGAAGAGGCGCTTCTCGTGGCGCTCAATACCGCCATTAACGGTGCCGAGGAGGATGAACCCGCCATTCCATTGGAACAGCTGCGGGGTCTGGTGCGGATTATGCAGACGAACCTGCGGGGTGTCGACTGGCCTAAGTGCCTCGAGGCTGGTGCTCTCGCGATTGCGGAGAAGGAGCGGAACGAGGCAGAGGCGGCGCTGCGGCGTAACTTGTTGCAGCAGGAGGAGGATGCGGCGGCGCAGCGGGTCGGGGAAGGACGGCGGACGCTTGCGAGCCTCACGACTGACCCTGCGGAGCGTCGAGCGGCGATGAAGGTGCGGGCAGAGGAGAAGATGCAGCTGGCGCAGCTGGTGCGCACCGGCCTTCTTGACGAGTCGGAGCTGCTCCAGCTGCGCACCGACGAGGAGGAGGTGGAGCAGGTGGAGCTGAACGAGGAGGAGGCGCCGTTTCTGCGCGGGTTGGTACGTCACCGCCCCGTCAACTACCGTGCCCTTCTGCCATCGGAGCAGCTGATGCGGGCGAGTACCCCAGCGCAGCGGGAGGCGATTATCGCGCGACGGGCCGTACAGCAGGCAAACGCCGATGAAATAGAAACAAATAGCATGAAGCGTGCGGCCATGTCGCAACAGTTGCGCAACAAGGACAGACAGATTCTCCGGGCAAAAGAGAGGCGCCTGCAGCGGTTGACGGAGCAGACGCGCGGCGGCATGGATGACGGCTTTGCGCCCCACAACAGGGGCGCCCACGATGGGGCTTGGGGGGAGGACGAGGGGGACGGGGAGGCCAGAGCCGATGACCGGTACAACGGCGGCAGCGACCTCCTCAACCACGAGCTGCTGGAGCGGCCGGAGGATCTTGCGGGTGGATTTCGCTCCGCGCGAGATTTACCTTCGCGACTGCCGCCGTGGATGAAGCACAGTTTTGGCGAGAAACCCCGCTTTGGCCCCACGTTTACCTCGCAGAGTCTTACGGAGCAGCGTGAGTCGCTGCCCATTTTTGCCTATCGTGATCGGATTCTCCAGCACGTGGATGGCCACAACGTGACGGTGTTGGTGGGGGAAACCGGCAGCGGCAAGACGACTCAGATCCCGCAGTATCTCGCAGAGCACGGCTACAATAAGTATGGGGTTATATGCTGCACACAGCCCCGACGTGTGGCGGCGGAGACGCTTGCCATTCGTGTGGCGGAGGAGTACGGCTGCCGCCTGGGTGAGGAGGTGGGCTACACCGTCCGCTTTCGCGACGTCACCTCCTCGCTGACAAAGATTAAGTACATGACGGATGGCATGCTGCTGCGGGAGGCCCTCCTTGACGACACCTTTCAGCGCTACAGCGTCATCATCCTCGACGAGGCACACGAGCGGTCAGTGAACACGGATTTGCTGTTTGCCATAGTCCGCAATGCGACACACAGGCGGCCAACGCTGAAGGTGATCGTTACCTCCGCCACGCTCGAGCGAGAGAAGTTCTGCAACTACTTCAACGTCGCGGACGTCTTCTTCATTGAGGGCCGCACCTTCCCTGTGGAGGTGAACTTCCTCCGAGAGCCGACCGAGGACTACCTTGACTGCGCCCTCCGGACCGTGATGAAGCTGCACCTAGAGGAACCACCGGGTGACGTCTTGGTGTTTCTGACGGGGCAGGAGGAGATTGAGCTGGGCGGCGAGCGACTTTTTCGCTGGATGGATAAGATGCATGAGCTCAGCGATAGGCCGGTGCCAGACATGCTTGTGCTGCCTCTTACCGCCTCGCTGCCGCAGGAGGTGCAGTCCCGCGTCTTTGAGGCCACACCCCCGCGCTGCCGGAAGGTTGTGCTGGCCACCAACGTGGCGGAGACTTCCATCACCATTAGCAACCTGTACTTTGTGGTGGACAGTGGCTTCTGTAAGCAGAACGTCTTTGACCCCAAAACAGGCGTGGAACAGCTGAAGATCGTACCCATTTCACAGGCGCAGGCACAGCAGCGGGCCGGGCGTGCGGGGCGCATTGGTCCCGGGAAGTGCTTCCGCATGTACACCGAGCCACAGTTCCAGATGGACATGGAGCCTGCCACCGTGCCAGACATTCAGCGGTCCAATTTGTTTAACGTGGTGTTGCAATTGAAGGCCATGGGCATTAATGATCTCTTTGCACTTGACTTAATGGATCCACCACCGCAAGAGACGCTTGTGTCAGCGCTGCAGAAGCTGCGCTACCTTGAAGCTCTCGATGACGATGGATTACTCACACCCCTGGGTGGTCGCATGGCACAACTCCCTATTGATCCCTCACAGAGCAAGACGCTGCTGACGGCTGTAGACATGGGATGCTGCGAGCCCGTGCTGACAATAGTCTCGATGCTTTCTGTGCAGAAGCGTGGGGTGTTCTACCGACCACGCGACCAGCACGAGGCGGCTGACGCGGCGAAGCGGCAGTTTCACCAACCTGAGGGAGATCAGATTACGCTGCTCGCCGTGTACGACGCGTGGGTGGCAAATGGCCTGAATGAGGAGTGGTGCAAGCGCAACTTCCTAAAACACCGGATACTGGTGGAGGCCCGTGACACACGGGAACAGTTAAGCGATATGCTACGCAAGCGTCATGCGTCGATTCCGCACCACAACGACGACGCACTCACCGAGGTGCGGCGAGCAATCACCGCCGGTCATTTTTTTAATGCGGCCAAGCGTATCACAGATGTGGCATATGCCACACTGGCGGAGCGGCGTGAGGTGTACGTGCATCCATCGTCATGCCTGCGGGATGCACCGCCGAAGTACGTTTTGTACAACGAGCTGCAGTTGACGAATCGGGAGTACATGCGGGAGCTGCTGGTGATTGAGCCTCAGTGGCTGGTTGAGCTCGCCCCGGCCTTCTACAGCAGGCCGCGAAAAGGGCAGTTGACTAAGGAGCAGCGGGCGGAGCGTCTCAACCCAATCTTGCGCGCCTGGGAAAGTGGGAGCTCGTGGAGGATCTCAAAGCAACGTCGCCGAAAGTGATACGCTTTTTTTTTTTCCTTTTTACTCACCACGGAGGTGTTTGGTTGCCCTAAAACTATAATAGGCCTGCGGCGGGAGTTGCGCGTTGATCACGTGAGAGTGGCTGGGTGGGGGTGAGGGGGCACACACACACACGATGGTGATGGGGCGCGCCTCCATGTGGTGCGCATCACACGGCTGCCTCGACGACTCGCCACCGAGGTGATTATCTTCCATTTCTTTTATTATTTTTTCATCGTTTTCTCTGCTGCCCCGTTACAGCTGCGGCGTTGCGGGCCCATGCCGGAGGGGGACCTTCCAGACGCCGTGGTGGACGCATCGCGCCTTCTGTCTGTACTGGGGGCTCTCTTTCTTTCTTTCTTTCTTTGTTCTTTTCTCCCTCACTGTGTGATCCACTCACGATGACGAGGAAGAGGAAGTGGCACTCATCTGCAGCGAAGTCGCCGCTGAGACGGGAACCTCTCCAACAGGAAAACGACAAGAGTAGTAGAAATAGTGTAGTAGTAGAGCGATACGCACGTATTTGTTTGCGTCTTTCGCACGTGATGCTTTTTGTGTTTCCCTCCGCCGTCTACCCGCGGCGCACGGGGGAGCGGCTGTTCAAGAGACTCTACCAGTTTTGCAACATTGTTCATGTCGTCTGCTTTGTCGTGCTGATGGCGGAGTTCTGCGTGCGGTTGGAGAGCAGCCTTCCTGGCTACTTCACCCGAAGCAGGGTAACCCTGGACTTGGGGCTGCAGACCGCGACCGACCACTGCAACTACAGTGCGGAGATTAAAATCGGTGGCATCTCCAGCACGCTAAGCGTGAACAGCAACTCCCTGCCTGTGCCCCTGATGGTGATGGCGCAGTACGTCATTGCGATTCTTGTGGTTCAGTTTTTGGCAATCTTAAACAGTGCGCTGAGTCTGGCGAACTACTCGGCGGGGGTCCGCCACCTGCGAATTTGTGGCGTACATGTGCCATTTTACCACATCTTGTGCGTCCTTTCCGTTCTCTACTGCGTTGTGCTCATCGTGATGGTGTTTGTCACGCGCCCAGTGCGAAACTTCTACACGGATGCAGTCGTGGCCTGCGCGGAGCAGGCGAGGTCGCGAGACCCGGCGCTGCTGCTGCAATCCGAGTACGACAACTACAACACCTTTTCAACCCCTATCGAGTGGGCCCTCGCTGCCGCACTGATCAATCTTTGCATCTACTGTTTGGCAGCCACCGTGCTCACCTGGAGGTCGTACAGCCGCGAGGTTGTGCTTTTCTCGGAGGCCACGGTTCCTTGGGAGAAGCGCGGGGTGAGATGTGGAACGAATAAGCCGGCCCTTCGCATTCACACGAAGGCGCGTGACGCAATTTTGAATGAGGCCCATGAGGCGCTTTCGCGCGGCGAAAAAGTACGCATTGCCTGCATCTACGCACTCATGACGGAGGCTGAGTACGAGGCCCAGGTGGAGGAAATGCGGCAGCGTTTCTCCGCGCAGATGAAGGAGGAGCAGTTTGAGCAGCTGCGCACCCACTTTGGGCACGCGTCGGACCTGGAGGAGAGCGGTCTCTTCTGGCGGCGACACACCGCACCGCCCCCACCGCCCCCGGACGACGCGGATCGGTTGTTCGGCGCGGCCGGGTTCTCGCCGGCTAACAACGACACCGTCCGCATTGGCGACGGGGACAAGTTTGACGAGATCCTCGACGACCCTGACTTTGAGGTGCAGTTCTGGAGCGAGTACGACACCAGCGACTACGACGTTGCTGACGCTGATGACGGTGGGGAGTTGGCGGAGTGGCCGCCACAGCCAGGGGGTGCACAGAAGCACCGAACGCAGAAGAGGCGCCACCGCCACCGCCGCGACGTGGAGGGCGGCAGGGTGCAGGAGGAGCAGGAGGAGGAGGAGGAGGAGAAGGTGAATGAGAAGGAGGAGGAGGAGGAGGAGGGAGAGGAGGAAGCGTTGTCCGCGGTGCCGGGGGCGCGACGCACGGCAGACGACGCTGAGGCAATGGGCCGCGAGGGCGTAGAGGCGGCGCAGGAGGCGTTGCAGCGTGGCCCCCACAATCATCGCAACCGGCATCATCGTCGTCGTAGACGCCGTTCATACGAAGCTGTTGAGCGAGAGGGTGAGTTGGACGGGCAGCTTGCCGCGCCAGAGCCGCCGGTTGAGCCTGCAGATGAGTTGTAGATTGGCGCAACACGTCCACCGCTGCAGAAGCAGCGATCACTGTCTTTGTACCATTTTTTTTTTTTTGGTTGTTTCCCCTCTTGTCTTAGCGCCACACATCTGAAGGTACGTGTGTGTGTGTCCCACTGTTGGGGCTAGGACCGTGCACTCCCTGGCTCTTTTCTTTTTCTTTTTCTATCTATCTGTGTGTACGCATGCATACATGCATTCTTCTTCACTCGCTGGCTGAAGCTGTGGAGAGGTGCCGACCGAACCGCAAGGAAGGAAGGAAGGGAGGGAGGGAGGGAGGGGGGAAAGCAAAAAAAAAAAGGAAGCGACGGTAGAGGAATTTGTGTAGACGGGAGGGAGGAACACACGACGGTGCATTGCACGGTTAGGTCTGCCTTCTCTACTGGTCACACGCACATCTGCATATTTGTATTGCTTTATGCGGCTTACTATCAATCAGTGCTTTCCCGACCCGCTCTCGCGGCAGTGGCCTGCCACCCATCACCCGGTACTGTGTGAGTGCCGGCAGCTGTATGTACTCGTCTCCATTTGCTGCTGCGTCCCATCGGCGCACCTTCTCGTGATGCACGACGGCGTGAGCAACAGCACCGTCACCTCCATGCCAAAAGGGCCCACGTACTTGGAGCTCCGCATCACGGAGCGAACTCGACGGGAGGCGTTTTGTGGGTTTCTTATGCGGGCAGAATCGGCGTCCATGGCGTCTGTGCCTCTCGGGTTCGCGGAGGATCACCGGCAAGTAACGGTGGTGTGCCTACGGGAGTTATACGCTGCCTCTCCGCAAGTGCTGTCGGCGTTGATGGACGTGTTAGTCTTTGGCCTTCTTCGGGTGGGGAACACCGTGAAGCGGGTGCCCTCGCTGCGCATTGTTGCCTTCTGTGACGCGCGAGCGTACGCTGCGGCGCTGCCCGAGTACGTTCTTGAAGCGTTTTCGCTATCAACGTACATGTCGGCCCTTGCCATGGAGAGTGCTGCCGTGATTCAGTCGTCTGACACGCAGAGCTCGAACGTGGTGAACAAGCGCCACATGCTGGAGGTGATGCTCTCGCCCGACGGCGACGACCTCGTTGACACTGTGATGCTATCGGGCGAGGTGTCGCGGTACCTGCGGCACCTGTTGGTGGTCCTTCGTGGCGCCATGCTGGTCCACAGCGCCCCGGGCAGCTACGTCTCCACACATGTTCCACGCATGTTGCGGCTGCTGAAGGTTTTCGCGCTGCTGTTTGCCCCCTCTGCACACGACCGTGCCGGGAAATTGCTCCTTCCGCGGCGTTCAGCGTCCCCCTCCACATCACGCACGAACGACGTTGCACCGATCACAAATTTTTCCCACGTCGTGGTGTCTCCGGCGCACGTCATGTGCCTGCTGTGCCCGATGGTGGCACACCTCTTTTCTTTGCGACGCGCGATGGTGGCGTCGTCCCTCGGACTCGGCGCGGACGGCAAGGAGAGTAGCCTGGTACTGGCCTCTGACGAGGAGGCGGCGGGCGCGGCTGTCACGCTGTGGGACGCAAGAGCGGTATTGTGGATCTCAGTTTCGGGTGGCAGCCATGCGGATGTAACCACCAATGCTGATGAGACGGCGCGCCTGGGTATGTCCACTGCGAGAGATATCACGCGCGCTTTGCGGAGCATTCACGAGGAGTGGCTCTCGTACTCGGAGTGCCGTGAGCTGATCCGTGTGACTGTGCTGAAGCACAGCGCTCCGCCAAGGGGTTGATGATGCGTGCGCTTTTTCTTTTGTGTTCTTGTTGTTGCGTTGCGATTTCCTCAAGGTGCTCTTTTGGCGTGGGAGGCGCTTGCTGCTGCTGTTGTATGGGTCACATCACACCTTCAACTTTGCTTCTTATTTGTATATCTCATCTATTTTTTATTTTTATTTTTTGCTTTCTTTGCGTGCGTGTGCGGGAGAAGCGTGCACCTGCGTGTGGCCGTCGACAGCGGTCGGAGAGGAGAGGAAGCAGAGGGGTCTCTGTGCGCGGGATGCGCTCGCCATATGAGGCTGTTTACGGTTTTGACCGGACACATATCCGACGGATGACGCTGCAAGAGTACGTGAGCGAGGGCGACACCGCTTCTGGCCTCTCCTTTTCGAGGCAGGGCGACGGGTGTCGTCTGTTGAGCTCGCGGGACCCCAACGTGGAGTTCTGCACAAAGTACCCGGTGTATGACCGCTTTGGGCGCGAGCTCTCTGTGCTGTACCAGATTCTGGAGGCGGAGGTGCAGCAAGAGATCCGTCGCGTGCAGCAGGGCGGCGGTGGGACGCGGCAGTCTGGGGTGCGGCTCAGCGCCGAGATCCCGCTGGACGACGACCCCGCAGAGGAAACCGCGAAGCCGCGGCCGCAGCACGACAAGGGCGGAGCGTACCGCCCGACCTCGTTTGTGCCACCGGCACTGGCGCACATCGACTCTGTCGATGGTGGTGAAAGGGATGTCAATGATCTCACCGATGTATCTGCTTCCTCCTGCCGGTTCTCCAGCGCGACGGCGTTGTCGCCGAGAGGCACCGGTTCCTTTTTCACGAGTTCCCGTGATGCGCGGAGATCCACGTTTTCTATTTATCGCGACAGCGGGCTAAATGCCGCCGAGGGGCTGCTCCCACAACACGGCACAAACCCTCCAGAGTCTTTGCAGCATCAGCAGGCTGAGGTTGCTTCCAACGTTTCTCGCCCCGCCTTCGCGACACAGGGTTGCGTGGGTGGTACGGCCACAGTCAGCTCGCAGCAGCCAGTGGGGGATGTTGCTGCGCTGCAGCTACCGCCCTCGCGGCGCAGCAACACGGCATCTCCACCGCGCCTTGCTGACGACGGCGGTATGGAAGAGGTGGTGATGATAGAGGAGGAGGGGCAGGAGGGGGAAGGCAACAGGGAGGGAGAAACAGTTGGCGACAGTCTTTGCGTGATAAGAGCGACACTCGACACGACGATAAGGACGGATCTACTGCGGTTTACCACGACGCGCCCCTCTGAGCAGCGCACAACCAAGCAGCTTTTCCTCCCTCCCGGCCGAGCGACGGTGGCTATGCGTCGCACCATCGAACACACCAACCCAATCTCGCGCCAGGTGTACGGTGCGCAGAACGAGACAATTTCAGCCGCCCTCGTGGCTCCCCTCGTTGCTGCCAACTTGGAGGCCGCTTGCTGCGCCGGGGACTTCAGAAGCATCGCGGGAGTGACGCCACAGCTGATTCCCGGCACAACAGTGACGCTGGGTGAATACCGCTACTGCGTCTACCGTTATCATGCCTCCTCCGATGTGTATGAGGCCCGTGCAGAACAGGCGTCCGACGACGCGCCACAAGTCCTGCTGTATCGCTGGAGCGTGCATGCGGTACAACAGGGCGAAAATGAGTCTTATCGTGCAGCGCTTGGTTTGTCACTCGCCGCCCCCTTTGTGAGTGTGACGGGCTATCGCTACGGCGATGGCGGCTTGACGGTCATCACCATGCCGTTGGGATACGTTGCGGTGCCGCTCTCCACGGTGCCCTTGTCCGCTCGCTCCTTCCCCACTTGCGTCAAGCTTCTCCTGCGGATGCTTTCGGACCTTGTGGTAAAGCGCACAATTCACGGTGATTTACGCGGGTTAAATTGCATTTTTTTAGCTATTCGGCACGGTAACACCGCGGCGGAGTTGCCGCTGACTCTACTGGTGCCTGTGCACTGGGAGAGACTTGTGGACTTCAGCATGTTTGTTGACCGTAACGCCGGCCGCACTATTCCCATGGTGGACGACGTCAGCGGTGGTCGAAGAGGGGAGCGCTTGTACCACGGCCAGGATGTCGCCATGGTGATGCATATGCTGCTTGAAAACGAGCTTGCGGAGCAGCTGCGGCCTGATCAGCTCACCGAAGTCCAGCGTCTCATGATGCTGACGACGGAGCCCACACAAGTGGCGAACTACCTGATCCAGTTAAAGAACAGCATGACTGTCATTCCATCTGACATGGATGCACTTCAGCATGACTACGAGGTAGCACTTCAGTGTCAAATCTAGCCAGATGGTCCCACACACACATCTATACATCTATATATATATATATATATAATAGACTAAAGGGGGATAGGCCTCTATCAATGTGCCACGGCTGACTGCTGGCCGCAGTGCTTCTGAGTGGGTGGTGGTGGCGGCACCAGTGCCGGACTGTGTGTCTGAGTGAGTGGCTCGTTTTGAAAATGCTCCTTCCTCTTTTTTTCTCTCACTGATGTGCTTAGATATGCTTCTCACCAAGACACGGCTGGGGTGGCTGGCTTGCGGACGCAGGGACCTAGTAACAATGATGAGAGACAGAGTGTATGTGTGTGCACAAAAGTGGCGGGCTGGACGAGAGAGAAAAAAAAAAGCCGTCGGTGGAGACGCCGGTGGGTTTACCAACAGACTTTTTTTTTTTCTGCCTGTTTTTGTGACACTTCGGGTTTTTTCTCCCTTTTCCTTCATTGTTTGTTGTTGGTTTGCATGTGCGTGTGCGTGTTTTGATTTTGGTGTTTGGTTTAAATATGCATACACACACACACACACACACACACACACACACACACACACACAGTGCAGTCGTTTAGGAAGAAACGTA
>NW_021706247.1:0-5494 GCF_003719475.1 Trypanosoma rangeli
GCGTTGAGTCTGCGTGTTTGTCCGGCGGCGAGGGATGCTTCACTGCGCCCCCGCACTGCTGTCGCCGCAGGAGGACCGGGGCTCTCTCTTACGTCTTCGTTTGTGCGGGGGGCGGACGTGTACCACTGTGCTGGCTGACGCGCAGGCCACTGAATTCTTTCGAAAATACACGAGGAAAAACAACTAACCGCTTTTCTTGGGTGTCTGCGGACGCTCTCGGCATTGTGTGTCCGCCGATGGGAGAAGGAAGGAGGAAGGGAGTGAGAGCCACAGCAACGCACTGCGGGCCCCTGTGCGAGTAAAAAGGTGTCTGGACACCGGGGGCCTTCCACGACAATTTCTTTTGTTTTTGTTTTGTGCAAACGTCTTTAGGAGTATTTTTTTGTTTTTGTGAAATCGTTTTTAGGATTTTTTTTTCATTTTTTATTTTTTTATGCAAACGTCTTGAGGAGTTTTTTTTTGTTGAACCATATTTCTTGTGTGTTGCCACTGCGCGTGCTGCGGTGCCATTTTGTGTTTTAGTCATCTCCTTTTTTTCTCCTTGCGTCCTGCGTCTCTTCTGTGTGCATGTGCGTCCTCACACGCTTTGCTCTCCCTTTTTTAAAATTTTTGTATCTGCAGGCACGCAGACACACAAACTCGATATATTGCAGTGTGCGTGGAGAGTGTTTTCGTAGTTGGTGCTGGCAGTGCCGCCTGTGGCTGCTGCTGCTTCCTTCGGTGGGGATGAAGGGAATAGAGAGACAAGGGGGAGGAGGTGCGTTATGGGTCATTCAACCTTTTCTTTGCGGGTGCAGGGCGCCGCTCGTGGGGGTGTTGTCTTGAGGCGCGGCACCGTCAACTGCAACGGCGTGGCATGGGGCGTGCGGCCTAAAAAAGAAATGCAGAAGAATGTGTGGATCTCAGTGGGTGGTGCGGTGGCAGCAGAGTGGGGCTGCCGCTTCTTCTCTTGCAGTGGGGAATATGCTGCCGCACTCTTTTTGTTGGTTGCGTCGGGGGCAAATGTGCCGGCACCCTGAGAAACTGCGGGTTCCGTCGCTACGACGACTGAAGGAAACGGAGGTGTCTGCGGCTGCCTTCGCGGGCTGCGCCCCGTGCGGCCCAGTCGCGTGGCAAACAGTTCCCTCGCGGAATTCACGTGCACCGCGCCACGTGCTGGGCGCAGCGTATATTTGCGTCGTGGGGGACAATGCGGTGGCGTCAATTCTCCTTTTCACGGGGAACAGGCGGCGTGTGTTCTGCCTCTTTGCACCTCAGCGAATTGCAGCGCAAAATGCCACCGCGACGAGGCAGTCAATTTTGCCGTGAGTGGGTGATATCTACGTGTGGCTATGCACACACAGAGCTGTGGGGATCCGAGTGGCGAGTGCAATACGAGAAGAAGAGAGACACCTCGTCGCAGTTGTCGTGTGCCGCGCAATTTGCACGGTTTGCCTAGGGAGATCTAATTTGCTTTCGTTGTTTGTGTGGGAGGGTGCCGTGATGCATCACGCTTGCGTTGTGTGCGGGATTGGGGGTGCCTGTGCGTGTTTGTGTTTGTGTGTGTGTGTGCGCCGCGTGCCGTGTGTGGGTGGCCCTCTCTCTCTCGTTTTTGTTGCGGCTGCGTGGGGTCGTGTCTCTGTCCGTTTTTTTTTAATAATTTCATTCTCCCTTTTGACTGCTGGTTGAGTATTGTGCTGCAGTTCAACTCAAGTTAACCACTACGAAGGAAAACATGTCTGAGAGACGCGAGGAGGAATTTCACGCCGCCGAGGAGCCCCCGCACAGCGTCTAAGGGTGGAAGGAGCGCCGCAGCGGCCAAGGTGGACGCTTGCAGGCTCCATCGAGGATGCCCGTAATGTGCGGGGTGGCCAAATCAATATAATTTTGCTGAACGACTTCCTTCGGCAGTACATTGGCCCCGACAGAGCGGTGGCTGAAGACCAAAATGTGTCAATGGAGGTGTTTGTGCGTGGGCCAGACAGGTACGTTACAGAGCAGAGGCGTCGTGAGGGCAAATCCTCGATTCCACCAGGGTATCAGCTTTTTGAAGATGCACGCAAGCTTACGGAGCGCATGGTGGGCACGCTGCGAGACTGGAAGGAATTTACAGATAATGAGTATTGTCTCTGCTATTACACGGACAAAACTGAAGGCAGCTCTTCAACTGGCGTAGGAGGAAGGGGCAACACGGGAAACCGAAATACGCCTCAGAGGACCATTACCGGAGGGATTCTACGAGTACGTGCTGAACGCAACGTGGAGTCACGTCGTGGGATTTCCCGAGGGCGAGGGGGAAGACATGGAGGTAATAGAGGGCCAACGGCCACAAGAGTTATTATGGATGGGAGTACACGCAGACTGTGCGTACTTTTTTCTCAGTGGGTGGTGAGGGGCAATTCCGTCCACCATGCCCAAAACACATGATCCTTTCCTTTGAAAAGTGATGGCCGTACTCGCTGAACCATGCAGTGCCTGTTGCCTACTGCTGCATTAACATTGAGGTGCATCGGGTGTGGAAGATCGTCGAGGGCGATCTAAAAGGAGTGTTTCCCCCTACAGAGAGAGACGCACCATACATGAGACGCCGTCTTTTGGTTGGAACCCCCGGGATAGGGAAGTCAATGGCGGCTGGCTCCTACCTCCTTCATCAGCTGCTGCACTACGACGCCACGAAGCTCCATGTGGTTGTGTTCTGCTTTGGAAGGGATTTTGCATACTTGTTTGACAAGAGGACACGAACGGTGACAATATACGCGGGTGAGAATAATATTGGAAGAGCTATGATAAATTTGGCTGGGAGTGGAATGAAGGGGTATATCATCATCGATATGGCAAGACAACTTCAAGAACCATCGAATGATGTTGTGTCCTCCCCTGAGTGGGGCATCATTACGTTGTCGTCCCCGCACGAAGATAACTTCAAAGCATGGACGGAGCAGGCGGAGTATTGGAGAAGGGTGAACATGCACATGCATGACGTCGGACCGATTCCACGATGCATCTTTCAATTCAATGAGTATAAGGACCGCGTGGAGGAAATCAAGAACATCCTGGCAGCTATCGACGCTTCAAATGCTGTACATTATGGGATGATTGGAGGTGTGGAAGAGTGGCCCTCGAATGACGCACCTCACAAACTTGTGAAAGCTGTCAGAGTAAAAACACAACGCGGTCTTGAGGCGTTTGTGAACCTGCCGGTCTGTTTTTCCATTGGAAGCAAACTAATTGGAGGGTTGCTCGAGGTGGATGAGGAGAATGGCATTATTTTTCGACTATTGAAGTGCAGAAAAGAATTATTGGCAGACGCTTCGGAGCGGTATACTCCGAACGCATTCCTGCGTAGAGTCTTTGTGGAAAATAAAATGCCGGACCTCAACGAGTTGCCTCCACCAGGACGTCGTCAGCGACAGAGATGTGTGCAGCAATCGAACCCCGAAAAGCATCCAAGCATACCCGTTGCATTAATAGCGCTGGGCCACACTCCTCCGATGTTGGATGCACAATGCGGGGTGCTATACGTACCGGAGAGCAGACATTTTCCGTTTGTGGACGGTTTTTTCTTCGTTGGTGCACCGCGGAGGACGATGGTTGCGGTGCAGGTGACGACGAGGGCTGAGCATGGCACCCAAGCCAGCACGGTGAGGCGGTTCAACGATCTTCCACGGAGTTATTTTAATGACTGGGAAACTTTTGCGGAAGACTTGCCGTGGGGGATTATTTACGTGCATCATGAGGACAGTACGGCAATAAACGCGTGGCAGGGATGTGTTGTCGTGGCGCACGCAAATGTAACGGGCAGCAATGAGCGTGAGGACCCTCAGGCCATTGCGGCATTTTGGAATCAGCAGGTGCGTCAGTGCGAGGTAGCGGTATCAGCTGAAAATTTCAGAAGTGAACGACAAACCGAACGTGGGCGACAACCAGAGGGACAAGGAAAAGGAGAAGGGGAATAAACAGCTTGAGTTTACTGGTGAAATATTTTAGGGAGTATGATATATTGCTAAGTGTGTTTGTGTGTGGGTAGGAGGCGTTCTTAGGGACTCGCTCTGCCGTGCGCCAAATGATTATTATGGCCAGCGCTACCACAGCAGCACCTTTTTTTTTGTTGTGGTTGTGTGGGGAATGATGGCACCTTGTGGGTGTACGCCGGCAGTATTCCATTGGTGATATCTCCTCGCTGTTCCCAGTTTGTTGCTGCAGAGAGTTTGGGCGAGAGGGTAAGTTTTGCATGCTGAGTGGGCTCACAGGCGGGAAAGCAAATGCGGCGGCCACCACAGCCCAGAAGTCAGGGGCAAACCGAATTTCTGAAATTGTTTTTGTGCGTTGGCGTGGTGCTTTTCTCTTTTACTTTTTTGGGTGCCATCGTTTTTGGTTCGTCTGTGCTCCAATGGGGGGTGCCGCATGCACCGCTGGGAGCCTCGAGCGAACGCAGTTGGCGTCTCTCTTTTTGTTGGGTTGCCGTCCTGGGCGCATGTGCCTGTTCCGTCTTGTTTGGGCTGCACGCACTGACCGGGCAGTCTGAGGCTACGGCTGCGCTGGCGTCGCCCTCGCTTGTGAGTCGAACGAAGCAGCAAGAAAGGGGGCTGCATGCGTCTTTTTTTATTTTTATTTTTTAAATTATTTTAGTTACGCCACGCCCCACTTCTGCTGCACTGCGCTGAGGGAGGTGGGGACGTTGGGGTTTTTGTGGAGGTGGTGGGGGGGCGTGATGGGAGGTCCCGCCGGGATGCGCACTGCGTGTTGCTGCTGGCAGGGTTTGAAGGGGCTGAGTGGGGGAGACGGTAAGCGAGGTGCCTATGATTTTTTTTTAATTTTTATTTTTGATTTCTGCGGGGCGTCCCACACTGCGGACTCTCCGTGCGGATGCGGGTGGTGCTTTTTTGGGGCTGCGCACAACAGTCGCTGCTACCGCCGCCTTCTTTGCGGCTGGCGTCTCTTGTGGGGGGCGAGTGTGAGGTCATGCGGCCTAAGTGTTTGTCGGTGCGGCCTTCGTTGTGGGCTCTCGCTGTTCTTTGCGTGATGGCCAACTGTGGGTGCGGGCGGTGCTCGTCGTTTTTTTTTCCACCTCACTTTTCTCTCTCTTCCACACATACACATACGGAAGGAAAGAAACCAAACACCACTTGCCGCTGTGCGCTTTGAGGTCTCTGCAGACATAACCAGCAATACACACACATATACCACACAATCGTTGCAGCCTGAGCGTATCCATCACAGGCAGAGAGAGAGAATGAGTGAGCAGTGGCACATGCTCAATATGTGCCGCCATCTGTTTTATTTTTCGGTGCAGCTCCTCTGCGTGCTGCTGATATGCTTTGGCAGTGCGGCTGTGCACGCTGAGAGGAATAAACCAAACGAAATGCAAATACCAAAGTCTGTCTATCTTTTTGTGCCGCATCGAACGATTGTGGAAACACAAGGCCAAAGCCAAACGAGGGATTCTTTTGCCCACCCCTCCCTCGCCAGTGCTGGCGGAGTGTTGGTTGCACTTGCTGAGGGTAACATCTTCTTT
>NW_021706247.1:6149-10794 GCF_003719475.1 Trypanosoma rangeli
CCACACATACACATACGGAAGGAAAGAAACCAAACACCACTTGCCGCTGTGCGCTTTGAGGTCTCTGCAGACATAACCAGCAATACACACACATATACCACACAATCGTTGCAGCCTGAGCGTATCCATCACAGGCAGAGAGAGAGAATGAGTGAGCAGTGGCACATGCTCAATATGTGCCGCCATCTGTTTTATTTTTCGGTGCAGCTCCTCTGCGTGCTGCTGATATGCTTTGGCAGTGCGGCTGTGCACGCTGAGAGGAATAAACCAAACGAAATGCAAATACCAAAGTCTGTCTATCTTTTTGTGCCGCATCGAACGATTGTGGAAACACAAGGCCAAAGCCAAACGAGGGATTCTTTTGCCCACCCCTCCCTCGCCAGTGCTGGCGGAGTGTTGGTTGCACTTGCTGAGGGTAACATCTTCTTTCAACACTCCCATCGGAAAAAATATTGGGTCACTTACGCTGATGTTGTGGCGGGGTACGCTGACTCTGCGGAGAGCTGGCCGTCTTTTGTCGCTAAGGTCCGTGCAAACAAATCGAAGGCGTACAACATCTTTAACACGACCACGCAAGAGGAGCATAACGACTATCTGAGATATGCGGTCCGACCCACAACAATAGCAAAGGGCAACAAGCTCTTTCTACTTGTGGGGGGCTATCATCAGAAGTATGATCCTTCATCGAAGAAGTGGATTGCATCCTCACAGGGTCTTGATTTGCTCGTGGGTGAGGCCACGCAAGATAAAGTCATCCAATGGGGCAAATCCACCTCATTTGCACCACAGATCGAACCATCTGCTAAACAACGTGGCCTGGACCAGTTTGTTGGTGGTGGTGGCTCAGGCGTTGTGATGGAGGATGGCACGTTCGTGTTTCCTGTGACGGCGAGGAGGAAAGGAGACAACAAAGCTGTGTCCATGATCATTTATTCGAAGGACGACGGCAAAAATTGGGTGCTTCCACATGAGATGCTCCTCGTACGGTGCACTGACCCCCTCATCGTTGAGTGGGAGCAGGGGCAGCTTCTCATGGTTGCCAAATGCTATTCGCTCTCCAAGGTGTTCGAGTCGAGGGACATGGGGGCAACGTGGAGGGAGGCTGCCGCGACACTCACACGCGTGCATTCCATGTTTTTACCAGACTCTTCGCGAACAGTTGAGAGAGTGGGGTCCCTCACCACTGCGACCATTGCTGGAAAGAAGGTCATGCTGTACACTCAGAAAGGGATTCTCCGTGATGACCCGTTCCAAGCCACCGCGCTCTACCTTTGGGTTGCTGACAACAACCGCACGTTTCATCTCGGGCCCATTTCCATGGACACTGTCACGACACCGACGTCTGGCAACACCCTGCTCTATTCGAAAAATGCGTTGTACTTTTTAGAAGAGAGGGGCGCTTTCAGGGCAAGCAGTCTGTTTCTTGCTTCCCTAACGGAACAGCTGAAGACGATCACGTCCGTCTTGGAGACTTGGGCAAAACTGGACTACTTCTTCTCCAAGTCGTCTGTGCCCACGGCCGGTCTGGTTGGATTCTTGTCGGATGCATCGGGTGAAGGAACGTGGAACGACGCGTACCGTTGTTTGAATGCAACTGTGACGAATGCAAAGAAGGTCGAAAATGGCTTTAAGTTCACGGGGTCCGAATCATACGCCATGTGGCCTGTGAACATGCGGAAGTATCACTATGTGCACAGCTTTGTGAACTACGCGTTTACGCTTGTGGCGACAGTGAAGATCGATGAGGTTCCGAAAGAGAGCGTTCCTCTGCTGGGTGCAGGCCTGAATGACAAGGGAAACACGAGGTTTGTGGGGCTGTCGTACACGACGGAGAAACGGTGGGGGACAGTCTTCAACGATATCACGAGAATAACACACAACAGCACTTGGAAGCTGGGGAAGAAGTACAAAGTGGCGCTCATGCTGGAGGGTAACGAGGGCTCCGTGTACGTGGACGGCGTGCTTGTGGGGAATACTAACAAACTACCAACCCTTAAGTTACGGAGGCATGATATCTCTTACTTTTACTTTGGTGGCGGCAAAAACAGCAGTGTGACAGTAAAGAACGTCTTTTTGTACAACCGCCGACTAAGTGAAGATGAACTCAAAGCAGTTGACCAGTCTGATGTATCTTGGAAAAGTGCAGGTGACAGCTCCACGCGTGCTGATGTGTCTCGGCTGCTACTTTTGCTGTTTGTGGGGCTATGGGGCTTTGCGGCCCTGTGCTGAGTGTGGCCCGGCGGAGGGGAGTTGATGTTTCTACTGAGAGCAGCTCCGTCTGTCCACGCGCTTTTAAAGTAAATAAAGTCTCAGGTGGACACTAATTTTGTTTTATTTTACGTTTTTTTTTTTGTAACGCAGGACCTTCATTTTTTTATTCTTCGACCCACAAATTGCGCTCTCTCCTCGGCGCCAGTACGGCGGGGTCTTCATTTATTTTCTTCCTCCCTTTTTTGTTTGTTGTTTTGTTCGTTTCTGGCAATGGCGGGGGGCCATTCGCCGTTTTTATTTATTTGTTCAGTGTTTTGTTGGTTTACTGCTTTACGGATGTGTTTTTATTGTTGTTTTCTTGGTTTGTTCTTGACGACGGCGTTGAGTCTGCGTGTTTGCCCGGCGGCGGGGGATGCTTCACTGCGCCCCCGCACTGCTGTCGCCGCAGGAGGGACCGGAGCTCTCTCTCTCCTTCACGTCTTCGTTTGTGGCGGGGGCGGACGTGTGCCACTGTGCTGGCTGACGCGCAGGCCACTGAATTCTTTCGAAAATACACGAGGAAAAACAACTAACCGCTTTTCTTGGGTGTCTGCGGACACTCTCGGCATTGTGTGTCCGCCAATGGGAGAAGGAAGGAGGAAGGGAGAGAGAGCCACAGCAACGCACTGCGGGTCCCTGTGCGAGTAAAAAGGTGTCTGGACACCGGGGGCCTTGCACGACAATTTATTTTGTTTTTGTTTTGTGCAAACGTCTTTAGGAGTATTTTTTTGTTTTTGTGAAATCGTTTTTAGGATTTTTTTTTCATTTTTTATTTTTTTATGCAAACGTCTTGAGGAGTTTTTTTTTTGTTGAACCATATTTCTTGTGTGTTGCCACTGCGCGTGCTGCGGTGCCATTTTGTGTTTTAGTCATCTCTTTTTTTTCTCCTTGCGTCCTGCGTCTCTTCTGTGTGCATGTGCGTCCTCACACGCTTTGCTCTCCCTTTTTTAAAATTTTTGTATCTGCAGGCACGCAGACGCACAAACTCGATATATTGCAGTGCGCGTGGAGAGTGTTTTCGTAGTTGGTGCTGGCAGTGCCGCCTGTGGCTGCTGCTGCCTTTTGTGAGTATGAAGAGACCGAGGCAACGACAAAGGAATAATGTGCGCTGTGACTCACTCCCTTTCCTTGCGAAGGCAGGGCGCTGCTTGCGGGGGTGTTGTCTTGAGGCGCGGCACCGTCAACTGCAACGGCGTGGCACGGGGCGTGCGGCCTCAAAAAGAAATACGGAAGATTGTGTGGGGCTTACTGGGTGGTGCGGTGGCAGCAGAGTGGGGCTGCCGCTTCTGCTCTTGCAGTGGGGAATATGCTGCCGCACTCTTTTTGTTGGCACCGTCAACTGCAACGGCACGCTGAGAAGCTGTGGGTTCCACCGCCACGACGACTGAAGGAAACGGAGGCGTCTGCGGCTGCCTTTGCAGGCTGCACCCCGTGCGGCCCAGTCGTGTGGCAAACAGTTCCCTCGCGGAATTCACGTGCACCGCACCACGTGCTGGGCGCAGCGTATGTTTGAGTCGTGGGGGAGAATGCGGTGGCGTCCATTCTCCTTTTCGCGGGTGAAGGAAGAGGCGGCTGATGGTCTGCCTCTTTGCACCTCAGCGAATTGCAGCGCAAAATGCCACCGCGACGAGGCAGTCAATTTCACTGTGAGTGGGTGATATCTACGTGTGACTACGCACACACGGAGTTGTGGGGATCCGAGTGGCGAGTGCAATACGAGAAGAAGATAGAAGCCTCATCGCAGTTGTTGTGTGCCGCGCAATTTGCACGGTTTGCCTAGGGAGATCTAATTTGCTCTCGTTGTTTGTGTGGGAGGGTGCCGTGATGCATCACGCTTGCGTTGTGTGCGGGATTGGGGGTGCCTGTGCGTGTTTGTGTTTGTGTGTGTGTGTGCGCCGCGTGCCGTGTGTGGGTGGCCCTCTCTCTCTCGTTTTTGTTGCGGCTGCGTGGAGTCGTGTCTCTGCATGTTTTTTTTTAATAATTTCATTCTCCCTTTTGACTGCTGGTTGAGTATTGTGCTGCAGTTCAACTCAAGTTAACCACCACGAAGGAAAACATGTCTGAGAGACGCGAGGAGGAATTTCACGCCGCCGAGGAGCCCCCTGCAACCAATGTGCCGCAGGGAGGAGGACGTCGTGCCCGGATCGGGGCTGTCTCGCGACTCGGATGGGCCCTCCGCACAGCTCCGAAGGGTGGAAGGAAGAGAGCGCGAAGAGGAGGAAAGGGGCAGACGACCGAGGCTGGAGGGACTCTACGAATCCGTATTTGATGCAACGTGGAGTCACGTCGTGGGATTTCCCGAGGGCGAGGGGAATGCATGATGGTGCGAATGGAGGTGAGAGAGGGCCAACGGCCACAAGAGTTATGGGAGTACACGCAGACTGTGCGTACTTTT